>NC_090837.1:84793769-85083769 GCF_028021215.1 Eschrichtius robustus
GTCTGGTGGTGGTTCTGGGGTGGTTGTTGATAAGCAGGCTGGCAGGTGGGAAGAAGAGATGAACTTGGATTGGAGGAGAATGGGGGAGAAGCTGGAACCCACCAGCACCTCTGCTTTGTCTTTCCCCACATCTATCTACACTGACCTTTGGGGAGTCTGGGTGCTACTTCACTTCCAGCATCCAAATCTCAATTTTTCTTTTGGCCAAATATAAGAAATCCTATAGGGAAGGGGTTCTGGGTGATTTGGTTCCAGTTTAGCCAAGTGCTAAGTACCATCCTACTTAACTTTTATTTTTTCTCATCTGTATATTTTAATGTACTCAGAACCCATCCCCAGGCTTTGCCCTGTGGGGCCCATACTTTCCTAGTGAGGAAATTGGACAATATGCTTCTGGTTACAAATAATGCTAGTTATGTAGCTCATCTTGTTTTTCTTCATCCTTTGACTTCCAGGGAATTCAAGTAAAATTTTGTGCCAGCAAACAGTAACTTTTTTTTTTTTTTTTTTAGTACTTTCATCTCTATGATTTGTTCTCATAATATGGCTTTATGTTAAAATTTTTACTTTGTATATTTGTTATTATTACATATTTAAATATATAAAGATATTTATATTTTAAAATTCTTTACTTTTAAACATAGGTAACACAATCACATAATTCAAATATCCAAAATTATAAAATGAATATACAGTGAGAAGTCTCCCTCTCATCCTTGCCTCTATGTATTGAATTTCCATTCCCCCATTTCTTATTGCTCTTGCCAGAGTCTTTTGATGCCTATAGAAGAATACAGATTTATTTTAAATGTGTATATATTTTATAAATACATACATGCAAAATAAATACCTACAAATGTATTTTATTTCCACCTATGTTTTACTCACATGGTAGATGGTCAAGTATATATTTGGAGACCATGGGAGACCTTTCCATATATATATATATGCACATACATAAGAACTTTCTCTTCCTTTGGGAGTAGCCTGAATGTAAACCATAAATTGATACATGATGAGTCAACTATGAGACATATTACAAAGGTCAATCAATCAAATAATTTTTGTTTAATTTGTAGTGTTGAGTGGTATATACTGTCATTTTCCTTTTCCTCATCACAATGTAATTAGCCATATATTTTCCTCTGGAATCAATGGCCATTCATTTATTGCTTCTGGCTCACTCATTATCCCTCTGCCCCAGATCTTAAGTCAATCCTGAAATACGTAAGATCCATCTTCAAAAGTAAATGGTCTTCAATGACTAAATCTATAGGCACAGTTGTCAGTGTGACTGGGGTAAATCCTCAGAACCAAGGAAGGCTAACCTTTCTTTTTTTTCCTTTTTTTTAAGAATTGGAGTATCGTTGCTACACAATATTATATAAATTACAGGTGTACAATATAGTGATTCACCATTTTTAAAGGTTTTACTCTATTTATAGTTAGTACAAAATATTGGCTATATTCCCTGTGTTGTACTATATATATACATATATATATATATATATATATTTTAACATCATTATTGGAGTATAATTGCTTTACAATGGTGTGTTAGTTTCTGCTTTATAACAAAGTGAATCAGTTATACCTATACATATGTCCCCATACCTCTTCCCTCTTGTGTAGCTTACTTTGTACATAATAGTTTGTACCTCTCAATCCCTTCCTCATATCTTGCCCCTCCCCTTCCCTCTCCCCACTGGTAACCACTAGCTTGTCCTCTGTATCTGTGAATCTTCTTCTATTTTTGCTATATTCACTAGTTTGCTGTATTTTTAGATTCCACATATAAGTGATATCATACAGTATTTGTCTTTGTCTGACCTATTTCACTTAGAATAATGCCCTCCAAATCCATCCATGTTGCTGCAAATGGCATTATTTCATTCTTTTCTATGGCTGAGTAATATTCCATTATATCTGTCTATCGATCTATCTATAGATCTATCTATCTATCTATCTATCTATCTATCTATCTATCTATGAATGTCAATGGAAATTTAGGTTGCTTCCATGTCTTGGCTATTGTAAATAGTGCTGCTATGAATACTGGGGTGTATGTACCTTTTCAAATTAGAGTTTTTCTCCAAATATATGCCCAGGAGTAAGATTGCTGGATCATATGGCAATTCTTTAGTTTTTTAAAGGGACCTACATGCTGTTCTCCATAGTGGCTGTATCAATTTTCATTCCCACCGACAGTGTAGGAGGGCTCCCTTTTCTCCACACCCTCTCCAGCACTTGTTATTTGTAGACTTTTTGGTGTTAGCCATTCTGACTGGTAAAGGTGGTACCTCATTGTAGTTTTGATTTGCATTTCTCTAATAATTAGCGATGTTAAGCATCTTTTCATGTGTCTTTTGCCCATCTGTATGCCTTCTTTGGAGAAGTGTCTATTTAGGTCTTCTGTCCATTTTTTGATTGGGTTTTTTATTATTGAGTTGTATGAGCTGTTTGCGTATTTAGGAAATTAAGCCCTTGTCGATTGCATCGCTTGCAAACATTTTCTCTCAGTCTGTAGCTTGTCTTTTCATTTTGTTTATGGTTTCCTTTGCTGTGCAAAAGCTTATGTGTGATTAGGTCCCATTTGTTTATTTTTGCTTTTATTTCTATTGCCTTGGGAGACTGACCTAAGAAAACATTAGTACGATTGATGTCAGAGAATGTTTTGCCTATGTTCTCCTCTAGGAGTTTTATGGTGTCATGTCTTATATTTAAGTCTTTAAGCCATTTTGAGTTTATTTTTGTGTATGGTGTGAGGGTGTGTTCTAACTTCATTGACTTACATGCTGCTGTCCAGCTTTCCTAGGGGGCTTCTGTTCATTGCACAAGAACAACCCTAATAGGTAATAGAGGTCGTATAGTCATAGATGATACTAAATGGAGATCTATTCCACGTGTAATTTGAACAAACAGAACCTCAAATCAAGGACAGTATGAGCTGAGGATTTCAGTTGAAATAAAAACAGATGACTTCATGCTCACATTCCAAAATATTCTCTATTAATTGTGTATGTACTTGGAAGATGATGTGTACATTTTATCACGAAATTTGCCCTTTTTATGATTTCCCCTCAATGTTTACTTAATTATAAGCAATAGATTTTTTTATATGCTACCTATATCAAACTGTTCCCTTTAATTATTCAAAATATTATTTCCCTCTTTATGCCCATTCAATAGAAAGATGAAAGTGATGTTTCTTTATAGAAGGCACAGAATTTGTAAAGACATATCTTTCTTACTCAGTGCTCTGAAAGGAAGCAATTTTTTAATTCATGGCATAAAATTAGAACTCAATGAGGAAAATCAGATACAGTGATTCCAAAGTAAAAGAAGTACCTTGATGTTCCAAATCCTCAGCTTTTTGTTAGCACTCTTATAATTGCTGTTAAAAAAAAAAAGGAATTTAGTTCTTACAAGTGCTGTGAGCTAATGCCCTTGTTAGCTGAAAGGCATGGGCCTGGAGTCAGATAGTGACTGTAAATTAGTTTAGGCAGGTCTCCACTAGCAATCCAGGCTGTATTCAAGACTCAGTGAATCTCAGCTGGCCTATTCATTCACAGGGAAGTCTGGTTTCCACGGTGGCCATGTGGTCAGGCTAGGAAGAGACATATCTGAGTGCTCAGGGCTTTGCCTCCTGCATGCTAATTGAGTGCAAAATCACAGGCTGGGCTTGGACCATAAAGATGCTGGTTCTCACAGCAACCCTTTGCATTTTCTGGGTCCAGCTTCTGTATAAAACCTTGAGGTGTGTGATTAAAACCCTCCTTGGGGAAAAGAAATGGCAGGCAAAAGTTACATGCAGAGAGCAGATTTGAAGAGTAGCAGTGGGTCAAAGATGGATACAAGGGAGAGGCAAGTTGGATTTCCTCCCTGTTCAGGGGTGAGGGCTCTACAGATCGGGCACCAGGTCACCTGCTCTGCTCCTCATGCTGTGGCTGTGTCACCCTCTCTCAGGTCAAATCAAAAATTGTTCTCTTCAATAAAGATTTTTATGTGCAACAGATTTTCCCTAAACACCCAGCCCTGTGATGACCGCTGTCATGGAAGAGCAAAGAAATCTTAGGTGCAACGATTAATCTCAAGTACACTGCAGGCTTGTTGAAGAGATAAGACAACTAAAGAATCTGATGAGACAGGTTGTAATAAAATATTTAAATGATGTAGGCTGGATGGAATATATCACAGGAATTTAGACATACTGTAAATGAGTTATAAGTGATGCGGTTATAGACTAGACTTTACGGGATAGATGGGATTTTTGTGTGCAGAGAGGATGAATAAATAGGGCAGGTGGGTCCCTGTCCCCACTTCCCTACCGTCCAGCCCACTGATCCTGCCTCCTGTGAACGCAGCCCTGGCCCAGTTCCTGAGCCACCCTGAGAGGGGCATGTCTGAGGTTTTTATCTGCTGCAAGGTTTTCGGATCTCCTTTGCCGCTGAACAGGTCCAGAATATGATGTCCTGGTGATGACTAGAACACTCCCTTATTTCAAGGTTTGCATGTTTTGTGTGTTAAATTGTGTCCCCTGTCCCCATCTGTCCAAATATGTTGTAGCCCTGACCCCTGGTACCTGTGAATGTGACCTTTTTGGATATAGGATCTTGGCTGATATAATCAAGTTACCATGCGATCATAATGGATTAGGCTAGACATTAAATCCAATGACTGCTTTCCTTATATGAAGGAAATTTGGACACTGAGACACATAGAAACAAAAAAATGCCACGTGAAGAGACAGAGTGACACAGGGGAACCCCTTATGAAGACAGAGGCAGGGATTAGAGTGATGAAGTGAAGTGAAGAGTGATGATAGAGTGTTGAAGCTGCAAGCCCAGGATTGCTGGCCACTGTCAGAAGTGAGGAGAGAGGCAAGGGTCCTTCCCTAGAGCCGCTGGAGGGAACATGGCCTTGCCAGTACCTTGGCCTCAGACGTCTGGTCTCCAGAACTGTGAGAGAATAAACTTCTGTTGTTTTAAGCCACGCAGTTTGTGGTAATTTGTTATGGCAGCCCTAGGAAAGTAACACATATGAATTTTGAGAACAGTCAAGAGTTTGCCGCAATTTGTTTCTAGCACCAACATATTTTTATTACCAAGATTTCTTTTTGGCGGCTCTTTGCAGTGATCACTTTATATACCATTGAGGAGGTCAGGAACCATCAAAACAGTAGACTAGTTAAAGGAATGATAGTTTCTCTCTCCAGTGTTTGCTAAGTAATCATTAAAATTAGGTAGAGAGATATACTTCAAGTTATGGAAATGATATATCTTTGAGTGGGAAAGGGAAGTTACTAAACAGTATGTATTATAATATTTCTTATTTTAAAATATACATGTACATAAAGATACTTTTATAAGTGTGGAAAAGAATATGTCAAAAGGCAAATAGTGGTTACCTCTGGGTCATAGGATTATAGGTAATTTCTATATTCTTATTTACTAATATCAATTTTCTATTTTTTTCCAAAGAACAGTTATTGTATGATCCAAAGTTATTTTAAACATTGTTTCACAGCAAATTAATGCAGTTTATACTCAACTGCAACTTTTATATGCTAAACTTTTCTCTTTGTTTTAAGCACAAAACTATGCCTTAAATTGGATTATCTTTTACTTCCTCCAGCCAAAAAATCAGGATATCCACTCTACTTGTAAAACAAGATTGTTTCAGTGACCAAATGAGAAATATCTGATGGAAATATAAGCATGCATGTCATTTGCTGTTGCTATTTAAACTCGGAACATTGGAAACATTTAAACAAAATTATGCTTGGAGCCTTCCCTGTTAAATTGGATTATGTCAGCAATCATCTACTCTCCTTTTCTTAGAAACCACTACACAATGAATTGTTCCTGAGCACAGATCTCATGGAATGAACTTCCTCAAAAACTTAAGTATCATTTCCAAAGTCCTTGATCTGGAATTTGGGTTTTGCTAAGACATGGGCTCAATCTATTTCCATTTATTTCTCTGCAGGCGGGAACCCCCCGACCCTGGCAGGACGTGGGCTCACTGTTCAATAACCCACCTTTTGCTTTTGTTTCTTTGTCTTGCCACAGCTAGAAGTCTCCCTTCCAAGTCTCCTTTCCCACCACAGTTATTTTTTTCCTCTTTTTTAAAATTGAAGTATAGTTCATTTACAATTTTGTGTTAGTTTCAAGTGTACAACAAAGTGATTCTGTTATACATCCATCTATCTATCTATCTGTCTATCTTTTTTCAGATTCTTTTCCATTATAGGTTATTACAAGATATTGAGTATATCTCCCTGTGCTATATATTAGGTCCTTGTTGTTTACTTATTTTATATATAGTAGTGTGTATATGTTAATCCCAAACTCCTAATTTATCTCTCCCCTCCACCTTTCCCCCACCCCTGCTATTCCCTTTCCACCACAGTGGTTCTTAACCTCTTCTGAGTCATGGACAGAGTTGAGAATCTGCTAAAGACCATGGGCTCTTTCCTAGAAAAATGTTCAGATGCATGAAGTATTCACATACAGTTTCAGGGCCTTTCCATGCTCCTTGAAGTTTGCTTTGTCCCCATGGCCGCTGGGTTAAGACCCTCTAAAATTGACTCCCATCCATTGTAGCACTCAGGTTACATGTAAGTTCCCCTTCTGCCCTGAGATCTGTCTGTCTCGGTCAGTTCAGACCACATGAATCCTTTCTCCTCATACATTTTCGCCACTTATGTTTGGTAGGACTTATTACTCGTATTGCCTTATCCCATTTGTAATAAATCCTGTGTTTGCCTTGATCCTCTCCTTGAAGATGAGGACTCTCGATTATAACTCTTTATATTCCCTACAGTGTCTGGAGAAAACGTCCTTACCCATGACAGCTCCTTTTCAAATATTTGCTAATGCAAAGTTCCCTTCATATCTAATTTTTCTACTATAAGTTTGTAATTTTATTTTTGAGGTTTTAGATATGATTTTAGGATGAAGCCCAAAGATTTGATAAATGTATAATTTAGATATTCATGTAGTAGGGTGATATAAACATCTAGTTTAGATGCAAATGGACCAGGGTTTAAATACTAGCCTTGCCACTTACTAGCTTTATGAGCTAAAGATCTTCTTAATTTCTCTTAATTTCCTTTCTATGTGTAGAGAGAGTAATACACACACAGTTTACATCGTGAAGATTAAATGATTATTTAAAGAAACTTGCACAGTACGTCATGTGAAGGAGGCTCTGAAAAAACAATAGCTATTATGATTCTTTACAAAACATGCAGTTTCATTTTGCATTATTATGCAGTTGCTCTTTCTGACCGGTAAGGGGGGAACAAAGCTCATTTTTTTGTTTTATTCCCAAGATCACGTCTAAGGATAATGTTTACTTCCAAAAGCTAAATACATTTTCCTAGGCTGTCTCCAGTCATTTTAGTTACTAAAAAATCTTCAGACAGTACCTGGATATTTATATTTCTTTATTGAAAGGAAATTATTTTCTTCCCATCACCTGGCAAGAAGTGAAATTCATATTCCCTTCCTTATTATTTTTTTAAAATTTATTTTATTTATTTATTTTTGGCTGCGTTGGGTCTTCGTTGCTGCGCACAGGCTTTCTCTAGTTGCGGAGAGCGGGGGCTACTCTTCATTGTGCTGTGCCGGCTTCTCATTGCGGTGGCTTCTCTTTGTTGCGGAACATGGGCTCTAGGTGCACGGGCTTCAGTAGCTGTGGCATGTGGGCTCAGTAGTTGTGGCTCGCGGGCTCTAGAGAGCAGGATCAGTAGTTGTGGCGCATGGGCTTAGTTGCTCTGTGGCATGTGGGATCTTCCCGGACCAGGGATCGAACCCGTGTCCCCTGCATTGGCAGGCGCATTCTTAACCGCTGTGCCACCAGGGAAGTCCCTTATATTCCCTTCTTTAATAAGAGAGACAGTACAACACAAGAAAATAAGAGATGAAAGCAAAAGCTGACTAAAACGTACACTTTATTGGCTTATCTCTAAATATTTCTGTAACATGCCTTTTAGTTCCACAAGTCATTAAAAAAAAAGGGGGGGAAGATTTACAATGAAGTGAATATGGTACATGGAAGTTAAAATACCAATAAAGCTCATGGGGCCTTGACTACTGTACTTTGTCATCGTTGTTTACATACCTGAATACATTTTATTTTTTGGTAACAGTTCGGTCCCATTACATAAACTAAACTTTGGAAGAACACACATAGAAGTAGGTTTGTTTTGGTTTTTTTTGGAATTGAGCCACGGATACTGCTCAGCGTGCATGACTTTGCTTTGCACACAGGGATTTCCTTGTCAAGGACGCCAGTGTGAGCTGGTGGACGGGACTTGATGTGAAGAGCTCGCTTCTCTGGGCATGGAGTCAGTGCACCAGCCCAAGTCCAAGGACGTTCTGCGGTGCTGCCGTGGGATTCAAATAAGGAACAGTGAGTCCCCCCACCAGTCTACTGGTGTCCTTTGTTGTCACTACCAAATCTAACCCTTGAAACTCCCGTTGTTTTTTAGTGTTAAAATTAGGAAAGGAACTGTATGAAAATTGACGAGCTACAACTTCACTCGTGTTTGTTCTGTTTTTCATAACAAGAAATATCAGGCATTCTGATAAAGCTAATAGGGCCAAATTTTGATTCTCCAGGTAGGGCCTGTGGAGTCAAATCAGGGTCACTGTGTCAACTCCCCTTTAAGTCCCTGTGATTAATTTTTTTTGAAAATTACATTATTTTTATTAAAAAAAAATTTTTTTTATTAGAGTATAGTTGATTTACAATATTGCATTAGTTTCTGCTGTACAGCAAAGTGAATCAGTTATACATATATCCACTCTTGTTTAGATTCTTTTCCCATATAGGTCATTACAGAGTACTGAGAAGAATTCCCTGTGCTATACAGCAGGTTCTTATGAGTTACCTATTTTATATCTGGTAGTGTGTATATGTCAATCCTAATCTCCCAATTTATCCTTCCCCCCACCTCTGCTTTCCCCCCCGGTAACCATAAGTTTGTTTTCTACATCTGTGACTGTATTTCTGTTTTGCAAATAAGTTCATTTGTACCATTTTTTTAGATTCCACATATAAGTGATATCATATGATATTTGTCTTTCTCTGACTTACTTCACTGAGTATGACCATCTCTAGGTCCATCTATGTTGCTGCAAATGGCATTACTTCATTCTTTTTTTTGATGGCTGAGTAATACTCCATTGTATATAGATACATATGTATCTGTCAGTGGACATTTAGGTTGCTTCCATGACCTGGCTATTGTAAATAGAGCTGCAATGAACACTGAGGTGCATGTATCATTTTGAATTATGGTTTTCTCTGGATATATGCCCAGGAGTGGGATTGCAGGGTCATATAGTAGTTCTATGTTTAGTTTTTTAAGGAACCTCCATACTGTTCTCCATAGTGGCTGTATCAATTTACATTCCCACCAACAGTGCAAGAGGGTTCCTTTTTCTCCACACACTCTCCAGCATGTACTGTTTGTAGACTTTTTCTCACCCGTGTGAGGTGATACCTCATTGTAGTTTTGATTCGCATTTCTCTAATAATTAGTGATGTTGAGCATCTTTTCATATGCTTTTTGGCCATCTGTATGTCTTCTTTGGAGAAATGTCTATTTAGGTCTTCTGCCCATTTTTGGATTGGGTTGTTTTTTCATATTGAGCTGCATCAGCTGTTTGTATATTTTGGAGATTAACCCCTTGTCTGTTGCTTCGTTTGCAAATATTTTCTCCCATTCTGAGGGTTGTCTTTTCATTTTGTTTATGGTTTCCTTTGCTGTGCAAAAGCTTTTAAGTTTCATTAGGTCCTATTTTTTAATTTTTGTTTTTATTTTCATTACTCTATGAGTTGGATCACAAAACATCTTGCTACAATTTATGTCAGAGAGTGTTCTGCCTATGTTTTCCTCTAAGAGTTTTATAGTATCTGGCCTTACATTTAGGTCTTTAATCATTTTGAGTTTATTTTTGTGTATGGTGTTAGGGAGTGTTCTAATTTCATTCCTTTACATGTAGCTGTCCAGTTTTCTCAGCATCACTTATTGAAGAGACTGTCTTTTCTCCACTGTATATTCTTGCCTCCTTCGTCATAGATTAGGTGACCATAAGTGCTTGGGTTTATATCTGGGCTTTCTATCCTGTTCCATTGATCTATATTTCTGTTTTTGTGCCAGTATCATACTGTTTTGCTTACTGTAGCTTTGTAGTATAGACTGAAGTCAGGGAGCCTGATTCCTCCAGCTCTGTTTATCTTAAGGTTGCTTTGGCTATTTGGGGTCTTTTGTGTTTCCATACAAATTGTAAAATTTTTTGTTCTAATTCTGTGAAAAATGCCATTGGTAATTTGGTAGGGATTGCACTGAATCTGTAGATTGCTTTGGGTAGTATAGTCATTTTCACAATATTGATTCTTCCAATCCGAGAACATGGTATCCATCTGTTTGTGTCATCTTTGATTTCTTTCATCAGTGTCTTATAGTTTTCTGAGTACAGGTCTTTTGCCTCCTGGGGTAGGTTTATTCCTAGGTATTTTATTCTTTTTGATGCAATGGTAAATCGGATTGTTTCCTCAATTTCTCTTTCTGATCTTTCATTGTTAGTATATAGGAATGCAAAAGATTTCTGTGTATTAATTTTGTGTCCTGCAACTTTACCAAATTCATTGATGAGCTCTAGTAGTTTTCTGGTAACATCTTTAGGATTTTCTATGTATAGAGTTATCATGTCATCTGCAAATAGTGATGGTTTAACTTCTTTTCCAATTTAGATTCCTTTTATTTCTTTTTCTTTTCTGATTGCTGGTGGCTAGGACTTCCAAAACTATGTTGAATAAGGGTGGTGAGAGTGGACATCCTTGTCTTTTTCCTGATCATAGAGGAAATGCTTTCAGCTTTCACCATTGAGAATGATGTTTGCTGTGTGTTTGTCGTATATGGCCTTCATTATGTTGAGATAAATTTCCTCTATGCCCAGTTTCTGGAGAGTTTTTATCATAAATAGGTGTTGAATTTTGTCAAAAACTTTTTCTGCATCTATTGAAATGATCATATGGTTTCTATTCTTCAGTTTGTTAATGTGGTATATCACATTATTGATTGGCGTATCTTGAAGAAACCTTGCATACCTGGGATAAATCTGACTTGATCATGATGTAAAATCTGACTTGATCATAGTGTATGATCCTCTTAATGTGTTGTTGGATTTGGTTTGTTAGTATTTTGTTGAGGATTTTTGTGTCTATGTTCATTAGTGATATTGGCCTGTAATTTTCTTTTTTTGGTAATATTTTTGGTTTTTAGTATCAGGGCGATGGTGGCCTTGTGGAATGAGCTTGGGAGTGTTCTGTCTTCCGCAATTTTTTGGAAGAGTTTCAGCAGGATACGTGTTAACTCTTCTCCAAATGTTTGATAGAATTCGCCTGTGAAGCCATCTGGTCCTGGACTTTTGTTTGTTGGAAGTTTTTTAATCACAGTTTCAATTTCAATACTTGTGATTCATCTGTTCATATTTTCTATTTCTTCCTGGTTCAGTCTTAGAAGGTTGTACCTTTCTAAGAATTTGTCCATTTCTTCTAGGTTGTCCATTTTATTGGTGTATAGTTGCTTGTAGTAGTCTCTTATGATCCTTTGTATTTCTGTGGTGCCTGTTGTAACTTCTTTTTCATTTCTGTTTTTATTTGAGTCTTCTCCCTTGTGATTAATTTTTTTTTAAAATTTCATAATCATTTTTTATTGAAGTATGGTTGATTTACAATGTCATGTTAATTTCTGTTGCACAGCCAATCGATTCAGTTATACACATATTTACATTCTTTTTAATATTCTTTTCCATTATGGTTTATCATAGGATACTGAATATAGTTCCCTGTGCTATACAGTAGGACCTTGCTGTTTATCCATTCTGTATACAATAGTTTGCATATGCTAACCCCAAACTCCCACTTCCCTCCCGCTTGGCAACCACAAGTCTGTTCTCTATGAGTCTGTTTGTTTCGTAGATAAGTTCATTTGTGTCATATTTTAGATTCCACATATAAATGATATCACATGGTATTTGTCCTTCTGACTTACTTCACTTAGTATGATAATCTCTAGGTCCATCCATGTTGTTGCAAATGGCATCATTTCATTCTTTTCATGGCTGAGTAGTAATCCATTGTATAGATATATCCCATCTTTTTTATCCATTCATCTGTGGATGGACATTTAGGTTGTTTCTGTGTCTTGACTATTGTGAATAGTGCTGCTGTGAACATAGGGATGCATAGGGATGATGGTTAATTTTATGTGTCAGCTATGATGGCCTCGTGGGGTACCTAGACATTTAATCAAATACTATCCTGTGTGTGTTTTTGAGGGTGTTTCTGGATGAGATTAGCATTTGAATGGGTAGATTGAATAATATTCAGGTTTTAGCTCTTCCACAAACTGGGAATATGTTCTATCACTGGTGAGAAGCCAGGAGGAGACTCATTTCCAAGCCTCCTTCCTGTGGAGAGTTTCCGGCACCTATTGACTAGATTTTTTGAAGAAGTTAATAATACATTATTGTAGACCACCCAGATTTCAAACTCAGTGTATCATTCTAAACTTGAGACCTCTTGGGAATTCCCTGGTGGTCCAATGGTTAGGACTCCACCCTTTCACTGCTGAGGTCAGGGGTTCGATCCCTGGTTGGGGAACTAAGATCCTGCAAGCCATGTGGCATGGCCAAACAAACAACTTGACACCTCTTGATTCTTCTTTCCTTGTCTTTGGACTTGATGCTCCCTTGATCTATTTTACAGTGGTAACAAGAGACTTTTAGCCTTGCTTTTATGAGAGGCAGTATTGCATGGTGGTTATGAATGCAGACTTGGATTGCCTGTGTTCAAATTCCAGCTTTATCATTTACTAGGTGTGTGATTTGAGCAATTTACTTGACTCTTCACTGATTCCATTTCCTCATTATTACTTTCTATCAGTACAAATAAGAGGGATATATCTTACAAGGTCCATACTTGTAAAGAACTTAAAACAATGTCTGGCACACTCCATAAAAATGAGCTAGTATCACTCTTCTGGAAAAGGTCTCCTATTTTCTAGACCCGTAATATCTTTCAGACATCTCTTACCTAGCTGGAGTTTCGATACGTCCTCTCCACCCCCATCATCTCTGCCACTTTCCTGCTGCTGCCCTCGGGTGACATTTATTCTATTATGGCCTAATCTTGACGGGTCAATCAAAAAGGGAATATATTTACTATCACACTAAAATCTTATTTAGAACGTGGTCTTTCTGTTTTCCAGCAATGGGAAAAAAAGGGTCAGGGATCAGTTTTGCCACATGCCTTTAATGAAGAAAATAGTAGAATCCACATTTCACAATCCTCAGGTTGGCACTTCAAATTATTCTGCCTCTCAGAGTCTTCATTAGTATTTGTTCCTTATGGGCAGACGCTGTGCACTGCTTTTATATTTCCAGATAGGGGAGAGAAACATAACATCCCTGCATTGTTCTTACTGAGCATTTGTACAGATGAACAAAACAATTCTGATAAGAAATCAGAGAAAAGAGTAAAGCTAAACGAAAGAAAGAAACTAAGTTCTTTCTGAAGTAAATGTCAGTGGCTCTGATCTCATTTCAAACCTTCAATTACTGTTCTGCTGTTTCATTTATGGGGGAATGTCTGACAAAATTACCCGTGGATAATCCAATGGTAGGTTTTTCTATTTTGAGTATCAACTCAGGAACACTCTTTTAACCATGGAACGTGTGTAGTTGAAATCCTCAGCAATTGTACGTGTTTTTCATTCTTCTGTGATAGTATTCCTCTTCAAATTTCCATTATTCCCAGAGATACTTCTCAACTATCTTGATCATTTACCCTTCCTAGATACTTGTTATGGGCTGAATTGTCTCCCCCTCCCCCAAATTCATGTGTTGAAGCCCTAACCACCAGTACCACAGAATATGATTATATTTAGAGATAAGACCTTTAAAGAAGTGATTAAGTTGAGATGAGGCCATTAGGGTGGGCCCAAATCCATTCTGACTGGTATCCTTGTAAGTAGAGGAAATTCAGACACACAGAGAGACACCAGAGGCCGGTGTGCATAGAAGGAAGACCATGTGAATAGGCAGCAAGAGGTTGGCATCTGGGAGGCAAGGAGAGATACCTCAGAAGAAACCGACCCTGCCAATACCTTAATCTCTAACCTCCTTGATCACCTTCTTCTATTTGTGATAAAATATATTTCTGTTGTTTTTGCCACCCAGGCTGTGGTATTTTGTTATGGCAGCCCTGAAAAATTAATACAGTACCCCATTCATGAAACTGCTAACTCTTGCACCAGATTCAACTGGTCAGCCAAGCTCTGTCTCAGTTCATACTCAGCCTTGATGATTTACCTGGGCAGAGCCTCCAAGTCCAGATAATCCCACAGCAAGATACAAATGGCTACATTTTGCTAGATCACAACAACTTTCTGGAGTCCACCTCCCACAGTCAACAAATCTTGAAGAACAGGCGAAGACCCTGATTTATTTAACTTTCTGATTTTGGGGGTAGCAGTCTAAAATGACCATATTAATTTAAGCAGATTTTGATTGTTTCCCTTGATCTCAAACACCACCCTTCCCAATGCTGTTTTTACCTAACTCTCAAATGTCTAGAGATGTTTGCAATGGATCAAAGAGCTTTTAGTTCTGAATTGTTTGAAGAAGCCAATGGCATATGTAGTAGTGTTCTAAGGCTGCTGTAACAGAGTACCACAAACTGGGTGGCTTAAAACAACAGAAATCTGTTCTCTTACACTTCACAAGGCTGGAAGTCTGAAGTCAAGGTATCAGCAGGGCTATGCTCTTTCTGAAAGCTCTAGGGGAGAATCTGTCTATGCCTCTCTCCTAGCTTCCAGCACTGCTGGCAACTTTTGACGTTCCTTCACTTGTAGACACATAACTCATCTCTGCCTCCGTCACCATGTGGCTGTATGTCTCTATCTCTGTGTCTCTTCTCTTCTTCCAAGGACACCAGTCACACTGGACTAAGGGTTCCCCCTACTCGAGTATGAGCTTACCTAGTTACGTTTGCAACAGCCCTATTGCCAAATATTCTGAGACTCCAGTAAGAACGAGAAACCAGGACAGTATCTAAAAAGAGCAGATACCCATCCCAGATATTGACAGATGATTGACAAGATCTGAGATACTTTTTCTTTGCAGTATTTGAACAACTGTGAGTCTTGTTTCTCTAACTCTAGGTTCGGAAAGATCACAAAAAGCTAAACAACAAAGACAGGACAGAGAATGAGGCAGCATTTACAGTTAAGAAAACGGAAAAGAACTTGTTCAGGAAATAACTGTAGAAAGTTTTCTGCAATCTCCTTATTTAAAAAAATTCTTTACACAATGAATTGTAAAAGTTAGCCCTGGCTTAATTGTTCAGGCTAATTATTAAGGTCAATTTGGTAGCATTTACCTGCTAAGTCTTCTGTAAGTGGCAATGCAAATCTCCACTGACCTGTGGGTGACTTTTTTTTTCCCCAGCGTCAGAGCCCTGGAGCAACTCATTGAAATTTTCTGAGCCCTAGGACTCTCCCTGAGACCTGCTAACCCCATCCTTCGCTGAGTTAAATTCAGCAGATGCTACTGGAAAGTTTTTTTTCTTTGAAAAATGTTAAACTAGTTCTAAATGGTACATCTTAATCCTTACCAAAATCATTCATCTTGGACAGTTATTATACTTGAATGTCTTCTAGCTTAGAAACAGCCTTCCTCTGAGCCAACATCTTCCTTAAGCAAACAGAGTTCAGGGATCATAGAAATACTTTAAGCATGCATATAGAAGTTTTTCAGTGGCCCCTTAAAATAACATGCATCTGCTAGCAAACTGTTCACTAGAACTTTCCTCATCACACATACAAATAACTGTCTCCAGTTTCTGTTACAGAAAAGCCTTCCCCAGTCCAACTCATGGAATGATTCTTGTAGCAGGGAAGAGCCAAATCTGACTACATGTTGGATCTGTTTCTTTTACTTTAATCTTTGCTTCTCATTGCTTTTGTTCACTAAAAGGATACTGTCTATACATTAATGGCCTGCCTTGGGGAACCCTGCCCCTCTGCCTGAATGTTAAACCAAAGTGCCTTTGTTCAGGGAAACATCCGGACCCTGTCCAGCTGTGGATGGCTGCAAGAAAGAAGAAATTAACACATCCCCTCCCCGAGGCTGGCCATTCCAGAGGATATTTGCAAAATTTATGGCCTTTTTACTTTACTTCCTCATCTCCTCTCCCTCTCTGTGCTATAAAAGAAACTGGCATCCAAACCCTGATAAGATGGTTATTTAGAGACATTGGTGTGCTGGCTTTCCGAATAAAGTCGTATTCCTTACCTCAACACCTTGTCTCCGATTTACTGGCCTGTTGTGCGGCAAGCAGAGAGAGCTTGGACTCGGTAACATTTTCATTGCTTGGTTTCCTGCTTTTTTAGTATCCAGCCCGTTTCCATTCTATTAATATTTTTCCAGCCATTCTCTAATGCATTCTTTTGGACAATGTCTATGCTTAGCAATTACTCTTTTTAATGGGTACTAACTCAGGCAGAACTGAACTAATGTACCAATATGCCTTCACCAGAGGGAACCCGGTACCACTATATTCCCTCTTGTATCACCATGTCACATAAACTGTCCTTATGATGTCTACTTCCTCATTCCTCACTGAAATCCGACATCTACTCCAATTGGGCAACTGAAACTACCCTCCCACTGTGTCACTTAATGCTGTTGAAGGTTTTCTTCATTCACGTCTCCACACCATTTTCTTTTGGTTCTCCTGAGCGCCTAGTTTGCTCCTCGGTTACCTACTCCCTATTTCTCATGCTCTTAAATAATGGTTCAAGGTATCCATTAGTTCAACATGTATTTTTTAAACACCTATAATGTATCATGTATTTTCCCGGATACTGGCAACAAAGCAAAATAAAACATACACTGTCCCAATTCTTGTGGAAATGAGAACTTCTCTAAGACTCGGCATACTTCCTAGGTGATTTCCCATAGCTTTAGTTACTTCCTATGAATTAATAATTCCTAGATTAACATATCAAGTCTTGCACAAACCACTAGTGAGAGCTAGACCCATACTTTTACGTGCTTGGAAAATCCTCTAATTCACTTGTCTCAAAATTAACATATTTTTAGTATCTACCCTAATAACGCCTATAGTTAATGGCACTATTAACAAAGGAAGCAGTCCCCTAAATTCTACACTCACTCTCATCTGCACATATCTGTGGCTGTCAATTCCACCTCCAAAATAATACGCCAGCTTGTTTCCTCCCATTAAGAGATTAAACTCTACTGCAACTGTTTACTTTCAAGCCTTCATAATCTGTATTTTTGCAATTGCTTTTAAACTGGTCTCTCATCTCTGGGTTCTATTTCTCCTGATGACTCCGTATCTAGAATCAGAATAAAGTCTAAATTGTAAAAAGGACCTTGAAATATAAAACCAACCTACATCACCCATTACAAAGCAAAAACAGTCAAACAAACCAAAAAAATAAATAAAACATCACCATATAGAAGGTGAAACAAATGAACTACAACCTGTGAGAAAAGTTTTGGAACACGTAAAATGGGCAAAAGATTAGTATTCAGAAAACATAAAGAACCGCATATCCACAGGAAAAAAGTAGCTTCATAGGAAATGGTAAAAAGAATTGGCCAGCAATTTCAGAGAGGACCACCAATGACCAATAATCATATGAAAAGACGTTCATTCTCATGGGTAGTCAGGGAGACAAACCACAGTGATTCCATTTTACATTTACCATATTAGCAAACAATTTAGGCTAATTAGTGCCAAGTACATTTGCATAAGAAACAACATAAATCCTCACTGCCACTGGTGGGAGTATAAATTGATTTAACTGCTTAGAAAAAACAATTTCCTAGGAAAATTGACCTTGTGCATAACCTCCCTCCCTTCAGGCACTCCAATCTATACTCTAAACTCTTGTACATACGTAAGAAGATCATGCATCGTTCATAGAAATTGAAATAACCCAAATGCACATCAACTGTAAAATTATGAAACTAATAAAACTATATCCTTACAAGAGAATTCTACTACTTAGAGTATATCCTTACAAGGGAATTTCAAAAACATATTATCAATTAAAGCAAGTCACAAAAGACTCCACATAGCATAATTCCATTTATAGAACTTCAAAAGCAGGCAAAAGAACACAGAAATTTAGGGTTATGCACTTGGGAGATGAACACCATATTTAGCATTCTGGTTAACTCTGGGATAGAGGAAGGAAAATGCAATCGGGGGAGCAGATAGGGGATTTCTAGTGTGTGGTAGTGTCCATTCTGACTTAAACCCGATGCAGGTGATTCCATTTAATTTGCTATAATGCTAAATTTTTCAGTGGAAAAAAGTAGATCACCAGCTTCTGTTCTCTGTATTTCCTGTCACCCTAAGATCCACAGCCAAGAGCTATATGCCAGTTCCACAACAAACACAGACACACATGCCCACACACACATACCATGGTTTACTCCCTTTTATGACACAATTTTTCATTATCCAAAATATTATTTACTTTCAATCTTCTCTGATTTTGCACCTGCTACTCCTTTTTCTTAGAATGTCTCTTTCTCCCCATTTTCTTGCTGTTGGGGAAGTTAGTTTAAATGGCATTGTCTCTGTGACACTTTTCCCAATCCCAGCAGGCAGGGTGACACATTCCCTCTTTTGACCTCCATTGCACTGTTCATTTTGCTTTTACTGCTTTCCCTAAATCATGTTAAACTTATTCATATGGCTTCTTCTTATCATGAGTACAGAGATATTAACTCTTGTTTCTCTCTTTATAAAATTCTCATTTCTACTCTGGCATTTGTGTGTGCATCAGATTATTTTATTTGAATGAAGAGAAATGAAAATTATTGCAACATCTGAAACATAATGTCAAGTTCTTTGCTGCATAGTGATACAAAATTCACTATTATTTACAGGGGAAACTTGTAAAATACACAAGCAGTGTATTTAGAATAACAGAAATAAGATTACAAAAACATAATGTCAGGGACCATAGTGATGGGCAAAAAAAAAGAAGAAAGAGTTAGGAGATACATGATCACAATCTTACTCAGAAGACAGAGGGAAACTTGAAAAGGTCAGAGATTTGGTACTTTCAAGTACACAATTACTGCTTTAAAATAATGGCTCAAGACGTACTCAAAGATGACAAACTCTAGAACATTTTCCATAAAGACTGGGATTGAATTTTTGATTGCTTAAAAACTAAAACAAAAAGAAAAGAAAAAGGCATAAAAGAGTGTATTCCTGAGGAAGGCAGTGAGTAGTGTTGAGATAGTATGGTGTTTACAGGGGATGTGAGTCCCCATTAGCAGTAGAAATTACAATTTGCCCAAGACCAAGAGAGCAAGTGTTTCCAAATCTAACTCTAAAGGAATTCTAAAGAGAAGGAATTCTAAAGGACATTCTACACACCTTCAGTGGAATGGCTGATGCTTAACTCATCACAAAAAATCAAAGCGTCAATTTTATCATGTAGAAAATTGAATAACTTTTACATAATGCAACACAAAAGTAGGACACTGGCTTAATGGTTGCCTTCCACCATACGACAGTATTCCAGCTCCTAGAATTTACACTATTTGATTTTCAGATATTGTGTCTATTTAATTCAAAAGACTTTGTTTCAGGTGACTTAGCATCCCACCTTCAAAACCTGAAGATTTGCTACAGAGGAGGATGTTTATTTTAATTTACATTTACTGTAAAAGCAATTCGGAACCAGAAAGTTCCCAAGTACTTCTGTAATGGCAGCATTTTCAAGCACTCTTTTCATAGGAAACAATACTAATTTGATACATTTGTTTAAAAGCAGAGTTGCTGCTAAAAGAGTACATCTTAAAAGTTCTCATCACAAGAAAAAAAAAATTGTAACATTGTGTGGTGATTGATGTAAATGAAACTTATTATGGTAATCATTTTGCAATATATATTTATATCAAATCATTAAGTTGTACACCTAAAAGGAATACAATGTTATGTCAATTATATCTCAAATAAAAAATAAAACTTAAAAAAGGAGACAAAAAAAGCAATCTGTTTCATGAAATCATATGATTTTTTTTAACATCTCTGTTGGAGTATAATTGCTTTACAATGGTATGTTAGTGTCTGCTGTATCACAAAGTGAATCAGCTATACATATACATATATCCCCATATCTCCTCCCTCTTGTGTCTCCCTCCCACCCTCCCTATCTCACCCCTCAAGGTGGCCACAAAGCATATGATTTTAAACAGACGTAATTTACCAGTGATAAAATATGAGACCTATAAATGTCTTTTAATTCATTCCCTTTACCAATCTACTCGTCCTCAACATGAACAATATGCTTCAGTATACTGAGTAGTAATGAAAAGAAAAACCATAAGTATGAGTATATTATTCTCAGCTGACTTCCTCAATGCATTTTCCAGTGGTATCTTTTTTTTTCCTAGTACAGATTAGCAATGAATCCACACCAGGCAAAGGATCTTCTTGTTCATAACATAAAGTGTGCATTTGGTGGGGGGACACACAGTATCAGTGAAAGCCTCATAAAATAAGGGCTTGCTATTCTTTGGGATTTCAGTCAGGGCACATTAAAAAAGTATCTGCAGTTGCTAGCACTTTTATAGCCTCTCAGTGGAAGTTAACAGTGGCCAGAAGGGACTAACTTTATTTTGCTTTTAAAAGAAGGCATGAAAACACGTCCACCAAAACTCATGGACCACATCTATAGAGCTGATAAGGGACTAGTTTAAAAAAAAATTCAACACCTTGTTGACAAGGCTCTCAGGGAATTTAACCAGGAAGTTATTCTATTTTTCTTTCTTAGTTTTTATTCTTTTACATTCTGAGACTTATAATCAGCAGTTCAGTTTGAGCCATTGAATTTTAGCCACAGGATTAATTTCTAACATTCTCACTGGAGTGCCCAAGAGACCTGTGGCCAAGAGCAATTTGGTATAACTACTCATATCATCAAAACCTCCCAAAGGCACACTTGCTTGACTCCTCAAGACCTGATATATAAAACAATCGGCCTTAGTTTTATACAGTGATGTTTTGACACTCCATCCAAATGGGAGATTGGATCATTCAGCACTCCAACTCAAAAAATTATTCCATAGCTACAGACAGCTTCCAAAAACCCTTACATGCCACAGACACATTAAAAGGATGACCTAAAGGCTAAGTAGAATACATACGACAAATGCTTACCTGGTATTGTACAATTTCCAATAGAGTTGTAGGTACTTTGTGGTTGCTTGATAAATACTTAGTAACTACTGTTGCATATATTTGAACTTAAGATTAAAAAAGAATACTATTGATGTGAAATATGCAGAAAACTTGTCATGCCCTGTCTTCATTGTACTTTATATGTTGTGTTGGGTTCGCTGATTCATTCTTATAGAAATTTTGTCTTAGTTTGTTCTCGGGCTACTGGTGGAAGGGCAAAAGGGTCCATCTGGTTAAAGAAATGTAGGCACCTAAATTTAAGTTCACTGTTAATATAACTGAGTCAACCCACTGATATGTAGACTATCTCCAAGGTATACTTTATATCCAGCTGGGATATAAAACATTAAAAGTATTTTATAAGATGTGATGATAAAATAATAAAAATCATTCTTCTTAAGATAGTGTCAGCTTGCTACATGAGAAATTTGGAAGCTGTTTTCTTACCTCTGTCATATAATGGATGTATTTCACAAGTTGGAAGAACAAGAGTTTTACTAAATTTATTTGAGCAATTTGGTCTAATTTTTCTGGAAATGTGCACAACCTCGAAGATTCAGAGGTGTTTCACATTAGTTAGAATTCTGGGTTGCCTGACTTCTACTTTTAAAAGATGGAGTAGAAGTGCCTTTCCCTATTCTTCCCACTAAGAACAACTAAAAACTCTGGACATCTTATATGTATATAACAAGAATAAGAAGACTTTGAGAGGTGGAGAGATGTCAGACCAGCTAGTGATCTTGGGTCCCAAGAAATGACACAGTGGTGAGCTTCCTGGGATTTTGGTCTCACATATCCTAGATTTGGAGCTGAAGAAGCAACTCAGAAACATGGATGAAATTAGACATTTAAAAAGCCCCAACAAGGGACTTCCCTGGTGGGCCAGTGGTTAAGACTCCACGCTACCACTGCAGGGGGCATGGGTTTGATCCCTGGTCGGGGAACTAAGATCCCGCATGCAGCACGGCTGGCCAAGAAAAAAAAAGGTTCTCTCAAGCCAGTGTACGAGGAAAGGGGCTGCCTAGTGAGAAGGAAAACTTTTAGACAATCACTCTTCCCACCTCCACAGCACCAGCTATAATGAGTAATAAAGAACCCTCCTCCTCCCTGCTGCTGGCTGTTGTCAAGAAAGCCTAATGGAGAGCCAAGACTTTCACCACCGTCCAACACTAACAAGGCCAGTCCCTCTCCAATCCCCCTCTCCCTCCACCCTAGTAAAAAAAAAAATCAGTACCCCTGCCCACTTCCAGCTGCGGTGGTATCAGCTGAGGCCTATTGAGGTGCCAGAATTCCCAGCTCTGTCCAGCAGTAATGAAGACATCCTCTTCCCATCCCACTCCAAAACCCTCATGCCATGGAGGCCAAGTGGAGAATCTGGACCTCTACCCTCACGGGCAGTGAGCCCTTGCCGCACTGCGCCCCCCATTCCCTGCTGGAGGGCTGTAAAAGGAAGCCAGATAAGACAGAAGATGTAAATAAGATCCAGAGTTCCATGCCATGATACCCTTACGGAGAACCACGAAAATCACAACTTAAACGAGCAAGAGACAGTCAACAAATGCCAACACCAAGATGAGGGAGATACCAGAATTTCCTAACAAAAATTGCAAAGCAACTATTATATTGAATAAAAGTGCTTCGAAAAGCAATTACTAACACACTTGAAACAAGGGAAAAAATACTCTCAGCAAAGAAATAGGGAACATAAAGAAGAACCAAATGGGACATTTGAGAAGTGAAAAATATAACAACTGAAATTTTAAAAACACATTGGATAGGCTCAAGAGTAGAATGGAGAGGACGAAAGAATTAGTGAACATGAAGGACAGAAGGATATATCCAATCTGAACAGCAGAGAGAAAACATACTGAGAAAAAATTAATGAACAGAGCTTCAGGGATTTGATGGACTCTAAGAAAACATTTAACATTCATGTCATTGGAAATACAGAAAGTGGGGAAAAAGAAGATTCGGCCGAAAGATATTCAAAGAAATAACGTCTGAAAACTTCCTCAGTTCGGTTCTGTAAACTCTTTTCTTTTCCCTTATATGACAAATAACTGATTTAACTAGATTATTCTAATTTCATATGTTTCTTTTGAAGTTAACCTCACCCTGTCTCAGACATAACATTTTCATGGTGTTCTTTCTCCTGCCTAACCCTCACTGATTCAAGATGAGCTATGCTTATGGAATAGATGCAAATAAGAAAGTAATGCTTATGGAATACATGCAAATAAGAAAGTAGAAGTCTACTGATAGACAATAATATATTATAGAAACTTAAATGGATTTGGAAGTACAAGAAAAAAACCTAAAACAAACAGAAAAACCAAGGCAGAAGTAATGATGCAGAAATAGCATACCTATGGCTCGGAAAAACAAATTGAAAATTTAGAATTGCAATAACACAAATATGAGATTGTTATTTCTACAATACCAAATAAACGTCTTTACATATTTTTCACACTTCTGACTGGCTGATTGGATGTTATATATAGTAACTCACTGAAAAAACTTGTTAAGGAGAAAATAATAAGCACAAATCAACAATAATAATAGTAAGTATTTATTGAGCTTTCCTATTACCAGGTACTCTTTTAAGTACTTTTATTTACCTAGTCCTTGCAACAATGCTATGACATACTATATCTTATTTTATGGATGAATAAGATGAGGCAGAGAAAGCTTAGGAATCCCTGCCATATTACAAAGCTAGTAAGTGCCAGAGCTAGTAACCCAGGCAGTCTCACTCCAGAGACTGCAAATATAACAGTAAGATATAACACATCTTGAAAGAATCAAGGGATATGGAACACCAAAGAGCATTTTAAGAACTCTTCTCACTAGTAAAGATACAAAAAAGTTTTTAAAAAATATATCTGCTTTAAAGAATAACTAAAATATTATCATGTGTTCATACCCAAGTAACTGAGAAACACATTACTGGATCTAGTAGCCTAGAAATATCAGCTATAAAACTGTAAAGTGTCAAAGAGGTAAACAAAGGCTTTCTTACTTTTGCCCCTCAAACTCTTACTCTTGAAAGCAGGTATATTGCTATTCATTTCTTCAGGTCAAACATGCCATGAATATAGATAACAAAGAGACTAATACTGCATGTAGCAGCTCCTAGGATAATTGATGATCATTTCCAAAGTGACTAGCGAAATTAACAGAGGAACTCTTTTCATAAAAGGCATTATTATAAAGTTCATCTTATATGACAGTTGCAACATTCTGTTATATGAGGAAACATTATATGCAAATTTACTCTTGAGACTTTTAGTATTCAGGGATGCTGCCTGTTGAAGAGCTAGAGCACCATTATAATTTATTACCCTATAGAGATGTTCTCAACATTATATGACAGAGTTTGTCTTCAAGAAAATGGTCTGTATCCAACCACAGAAAAATTTAGGATTTTTATGTGTTCAAAACCCTCCATGAAACTTATTTTTTTTCCTCTCTAGTTCATACTAAAATGTGCAAGACTAATAGAATTCAAATGTGTTACTTCTCTCAGATATATCTTCCCTTTTGCTAGACCAATTTTGAAAAAAAAAAAAAACCTCTAGTTAAAATAATGAATATACCAATGTGAAATGTAAGACACCAACCAGCAGATAAAAGAGAAATTGGGGGAATATCTCCAGGAGCTCTCAAATCACAATTTCAGAGCATTCATGATTTTCTGTGTAAGGTCGATATACATAGCAGATACTTGAGCTAGAGGAGTATTTTCCAAGAAAGATGAGGCAAGAATTAGAGTAAATCCTCGGGAAAAAAAAAAGAGCTATATTAAAATTTACTGAATTAGAAAAGAAGACAGAATAATTTTTGAGTTCTTTGTTTTAATTTGGTTATTGACACATCTTGTGATTATGCAAATCATTGTTTTCTTCATGCGTTATCTGAGAAATAAAATAATGGTGGTAATGTCGACTTAGGAACAGTGGATAATATGGATAAGTCATTCACTTGTTCAGCAAAGACTTATTGGACACTTTCCTATGCTAAGAAGCTCATGAGCTGTATATATGTATGTATATACAACTGAATCACTTTGCTGTATACCTGAAACTAACATGACATTGTAAATAACTATACTCCAATAAAATTTAAAAAATCAAACAAATCACCCTTAAAATAAAAGGCAAATTTAAGATAAAAAAAAAAAGAGAGAAAACAAACAATCAAAAAGAAGCAGCTCATGACCAAGACGAGTAAAGCTAAGTAATTTTTTAAAATAGAAACTTTAACAATGTGATAATCTCTATGGAGAAAAAGATGAGTATGAAGTGCAATGGGAATACAAATAAAAGAGAGATGAATTCTGCTGAGTTGCAGATTCAGAGAAAACAATAATGAAGATATGACATCTGATGTGTGTTCTACAATGTCTGCTGATTAGACAAATTATGGAGAAGAGTTTTTCTGACAGATAGAATAACGTGCGGAAGGGCATAAAGGCGTTAAAATCCTTGAAGTATTTTTAGAATCATAAATGACAACGTAGTGTGACGGAAACACAGGGAGTATCCGAGTCAGGGCAAAAGGTTGGAGATAAGAATAGAAATATAGGTTGTAGGCACTCATTCAATGAAGAGGCCAGGGTTCTCTGATGAGCAATTCGTTCTTGATTCTGCAGTTGTTGGAAAGATCATTCATGACAGTACAAAACAGATAGAAAACCACAGTCTGCAGGTCCAATCTGGCCCACCACCTGTTTCTCTGCAACCTGTGAGCTAAGAATAGTTTATATGACTTTAAAGGGATTTTAAAAATGGAAAGAAGAATATTTTGTCACATGAAATTTAACTTCAATGCCTGTAATGGAAGGCTTAGTGGAACACAGGCATGCCCATTTGTTCACACAATGTCTATTTCTGCTCTCATGGTACAATGGCAGGGTTGAGTAGTTATGACAGAGACTATAGGGCCACAAAGCCTAAGGTGTTTACTATCTGGCCCCATATAAAAGATGATGTGAGGCAGAGAAGAAACTGAAATCAGGAAAAACGTTGTAAGAAAGCTATTGCGATGTTCATGGGAATTGGAGCCTGTACCAGGGCAAGTGGCAGGGCGGGCTGGAGGAAGCACACACTTGAGAAACTTCTAAGTACCACAGTCATCACGACTTCTTGATGGGTTGGTCAAAAAATGAGGGAAAGAGCTGAATCAATGATGACAAAGGATGCCTAGATAGATATTGCATGGACCACAAATGTATAGATAACAATGACATATCCAAACTAAAGACAGCAAGAAGAAGGGCTGATTAAGGAAAAGAAAAGGAAGAAAATGAATTTAATTCTGTACGTGTTAAATATGGAGTATTTATGGAGGCATCTTTCTTTACCTTTTATTCTTTGCATATCAGGTGAATCAGGAATTGTTAACCGAATTTGTCTATTCTTGTTTGTCTCTCTCTTGGTTATAAAATCTTGTTACCGGCAGTGGGCTCTGCCAGACCTATATAGTGTCTCAGCCAAGATACCCATGGCTTGTCCATTTATAAAGGGTTTCTTTCCTACCTGGAGTCTGTCTACGCCCTAAATCGAGGTGGCCAGATGCACAGAAGGCCAGAGCTTCCATGCTGAGCTCTCTCCCCTGTAGGCTGGCTTCAAGTAACTGGTTTTCAGTCCCTGCTCCATGAAGCTGAAGGGGGTCTGGCTATGAATGAACATTATGGGTGTGGATTCTGACCAAACCCAACTTTGCACCTTATTCATATCAGGTGCTTCCTCTGGGTTGTGCCACACCTGGGGTTCTGCATTTCCCTGGAACCCCAATTTTTCTGCCAAATGACATAAAACACCAAGATGCTCTATATAATTATTACCTCAATTGCCAACTTTAAATCTACATTGAAAGAGGACTGTTTATTCAATTTCAGCATTTTTTTCCTGTTTTGCTCAATTACTCACTACTGAATAAGTACTTTCCCACTGATTATCATAGGTAACTAACTACATTTCAGCTTTAATTTGACTATATAACTCAGGAATCCAAGAAAACTTTCTGACCCCAGCCTCGTCTCCCTGTGCTAGGTTAAAAGCCCCATCTCTGTGCTCTCTTAGTTCACTCTGTACACAAGCAGAAGGGTTCTTCACCCTTAATGTATTTCTCTATACCTCTCTCTCCCACTAGACTGTGCACAGCTTTAGGCCAAAGATGAACCCTTTTCTGTCCTCAACACCCAACAGGTCCTGACAAGTAGACACTTTCCTTTTTTTTCCCTTTAATTAATAACAACAACCAT
This sequence comes from Eschrichtius robustus, assembly GCF_028021215.1. Taxonomy (NCBI): domain Eukaryota; kingdom Metazoa; phylum Chordata; class Mammalia; order Artiodactyla; family Eschrichtiidae; genus Eschrichtius; species Eschrichtius robustus. Next base: position 84,821,353 of record NC_090837.1, read on the forward strand.
CATAACTAACGTTCTCTTAGGGCTGACTATGGATCCAGCTCTGTGCTAAGCATTTTGCATGCATCCACTCATTCAGTTCTGAACAAGAACCTTATGATATAGGTATATTCATTCATTATTTTCATTTTATATATGGGGAAACTGGTGTTCCAATGCTTGCATCCTGAAGCAACATGCCAGAATGCCTCTCTTGTTATTGCCATTCTAATTAAGAAATGGATGGATGGACAGAAGGATGGACAAACAGGTCTACCTGGGAACATAATCACTGAAACATATATTATAGAATATATGGAAAGTTATAGAATATGGATGAAATATACAGTAATGAAAACATGTTTACTCTTTTCAATGCACTTAGAGAACATGAAATGGACACAAATAATCATAATACAAGTTAGAAAGTGATAAAATAAATTAGAAAGTGATAAATATAAAATGTTAATGTTAGAGTGAAGCTTCTTCCAACAAGGACAGTTAGGAAAGGCTTGATGAACACCGCGTATTGCTTATTCACTCAATTATTCATCAACAAACATGTACCCAGTGCATGGTATCAGCTGAGTATATGCTGGAGATAAAATCTAGCAAATTTTTCTGAACCCTTGATTATTAAAAAAACAAGACAAAATTACTTTTTCTAAATGGCTAAAAAGCAATTCATTTCTTGTGACTTCTCAGGTCAGAAAAGCCCATTTCCTCTTTGCTCTCAGGAACCACTCTAGCAAGCACTTGTAGTTTTGCAACCATGAGTCCCCTTTTTCTGCAGTTTTAAGGCAGCCCTAAACACTGGTAAAATAATCCAAAGCTTCAGATAGATATGCTAACTATTCTGTAAAGTTTCTCTTCAGTGCGTCAGTTAGTGGGGATACAGATGGCAGCAGATTTCTGAGAGATTATGTCAACTGGTTTTTTTCTTGTTGGTTTATTTGTTTATCAATGTGCCTGAAAAAGGATGAATGGGGATTGGGCTTGGGCTTCAAGAACCAAGGGCAGGATTGATGGGGATTCCCAACAGGAAAAGAAAAGTGGGTCACAGAGACGCAAAAGCAATAGAAGATGGACGTGAAGAGGTTGCAGTGAACACCCCGTGACAGGCATAGCAAGTGGCCTCTAGGAACACGTTATCTGACACCCAATTTAAATATTCCTTTTCTGCAGTGTTATGGTCACTAACATTTGCTCAGTCTCTACGGCCCCTTGTTGGGTAACTGGTGGTGCTGGGCCAGTGTTTAGGGGAAACTTACACAGCGACCTGGAGTGGCAGACCAGAGAACAAGCAGCAGCCTGGACCAAAGGCGCTTCCCCTGGATGCTCTGGGTAACAGAGATGAGGCTGGACCTCACGGTCTTGCTGGGGGCGGGGATAAGGGGGGAGTGTTGCTTTTATATTTGCACATTAAAGGAAAGGATGGCTCCAATGAACTGGAAAACTGGGGACACTTCAGTTCCCATAAATGAATATGGTATATTCTCTGCTCTCAAAGGACTCACAGTTTGGGGTTTTGATGAATGAGTAGAATTCAAACTTGTTCTAGGCAGGCAGGAAATTATGAGCAAAGGCAAGAAGGTGGAACATCCCCAAGCATGTAGTGTTTTTTCCTTTTAATTGGAAGAAGAAAAGGGTTGTCTCTGTTCCACAAATCTTACTTAAAATGTACTTCTGGAACCTAATCTGTTTATAAGCTGGGGACTTCCTGAATAGGTTAGAAAAAAAAAAGTGCACTAAGTCTTCACAGATGCGTGGCCAGAAAGAGGTATTTCTACTTGAGAAATGAAAGCATGAACAATTATTTTCAGTTCCTAATTTGCAATCAGTAATGAGCTAGCATGTTTTAACCCCATAAAAATCCATCATTATCAAGCACCATTTATAGAATGTTTAACTACAAATATCCTGTTTGACTCATTTGATTGCAGCAAATCTTGTCTTTTTATTAATCTGAAAAATTTTAAAGACTCTTCTAATGCTAACATTTGCCTAAAAGGAATGAAAACATAAGTATGATAACTTATATTTGCACAAATATTACTTTTAACAATTTTTCAAGCATTTGTATAGATATGGTTCTTATAATGTTCAAAGGTCTCCCTCGTTATATTCTCTCAGAATCTTTACAAGATACGTTGGGCAAGAGACATCTCCATTTTTCAAAAGAGGAAACTAAGTAACAGAGATTAAAAGATTGGCTCAAGACTACAAAACCACTTATTGTTTTTTATCTCCCAACTCCTAATCCAGAGCTCTTGCTAGTATCTCAATATGCCTCTCTTATGTCTATAATAATCCCCAGGTTTATAGGGTCCCCTGCATAAAAGATCCATAATATCTAATCAGATCACTCATATTATGAGTTGCATTAATTATACTTTTTAAGAAATCAAGCCTGTCTTTGATAGTGTTCACCTGTCACTTCAAGCAATGTAATAATTCTGGGAGATAAGCAGAGATTGGGGACAGACATACAATCTGAAAGAATTAATCTGTTGGCATCTAACAAATATTTTTTTATATTCCAAACGCAGTAGTGTTTGACATGCTTTATTAGTTACACATAGAAGAAGAAACCACACATTTAAAAACATTGCCTTTAGCCACAGCAAGAATGTTAGCCACAAGTTTTTCAGTTATATTGTATCACAGGTGAAATCAGTATCTCCAGAGGCTGATAATAAAGAAGGGAAAATGTAAACTGAAATTGATTTAACAAAGGAAATGAATGTAATTATGATGATATGATAAACCCCAAATTGGGAAGGAACTTGTCAGATAAATTTCTCATCAGCACACCAGTTTCATGCTCTAAGCAACATGACCTACATCAATTGGGGCCATTGTTCCACAGCAAAGGAATACTACTATATTTTTTAAAAAGAGGAAATTGTGTCAGATATAGGAAGTAAGTGGATCTAAAAGAAAAAGTCGTAGTTGCAGAGGCCACATGTAAATACACAGAGGATATTGCATATTTAGAAATAGTCATTTTTTAATTGAGAATATTCTCTACTAGGAAGTGATGCTCTTGAGAAAGAGAATTAAGTTTAACACATGCTTTTGCTAAATGCAAGAGTCTGTTTGACAGGCACACAAGAATACCAGTCTCCAACGCAGAGGATGAGATAAGAAGTAAAATACAGTAAACTTTCTCATTTACAGACTTCTCAGCCCTCACAGGCAGGGGCCGTGTACCCCCAGTTCTGTATCACAATGTCTTACCTGAGTTTGTCATTTAGTAGACACCTGGTAAATAATTTTGAGTGCATGCATAAAGTGTTCTGGTGGACCGAATTTCCTGACTCATTAAGATTTATATTACAAACCCTCTGTGGATTGCCAGTTTTCAAGGAATTAGGCTCCGCTGAAATGGCTTTTAGCCCCTAAGCATTTCTTGACCGTTTTCTTTTATCATCTGAAATACTCATAAAAATCTTCAGAATCACTCAGTGCCTCAAGGCTGCTTTTAGGGACAGCATGATTGTACAGTGCTGAAAATTTTTTTTTAATGTTTGGGCTATCTATGAATTAATAAGTTCTTTGGCTAGATCATTAAGTTATCTACAAGTTACAGGTTCTCTATAAGCCAGCTTAGATTTGAATAAATTTTTGGCTAAAGCATCATTTCTGAGCAAGGAGTGTTTATATTTGACATCTGAGTTTACTCACTTTCTTCTCAGTAACTTGACTCTCTTGATTTCATTTCCTTGTATAAGAAGAAACTACCAGGAGTGGTTTATTCACTTAATGGCTATATTCTTGCTGAGCCCACTTTACGTGCCAGAGGTACAGCAGTGAACATAAATACCCCCTGACTTCACTGGGTACACTTTCTCCTTTAAAAAGATAAACAGTAAATAAGTAAATTGTTAAAATATGTAGTTTGCCAGAGAGTGACAGAGGCTATAAGGAAAGTAAAGTGAAGTAGGAGGATAGGATGTGTATGATGGAAGGGGTTGCAATTTTAAATAAGACAGTTAGAGAAGGCTTTGCTGAGGTACTGTGTGATCTCAGACCCCAAGGAGGTGAGGCAGCTGACCATGCAAACAGCTGAGAGGAAGAATGTTCCAGGAAGATGGATCACAGAATGCAGAGGCTCTAGGTTACAATGCCTGGTGTGTGTTTAAGAAACAGGAAGCAGGCAGCAAAGCCGGACAGCGAGGGTGAGAAGGAAAATGGTTGTGGAAATAGGCTTAGGAGATGAAGTCACAGAGGCAGTAGCTGTGCAGCCTGTGCAGTCCTGATAGGCCGTGGTATGGTCTTTGGCTTTTACTCTATGCGAGGTCTGTAGCCATCAGAGTGTGGAGCAGGGTAGTGACTTGATCTGACTTCTGTTAGAAGAACTGCTCATGATATAGTGTTGAGAACACGCAGTGGAGATAAGAAGGGAAGCAGCAATAACCCAGGCAAGAGATGATTAACCAGTTGGGATTAACCAAGGGAGTCAGGAATATGGAGGTCAAACTATCAGCACTGTTGTTGGTTAAAACCCAGCTGGAGACAGTGAGGACAACAGTGAGTTTCCTGGTACCGAATCCCATGTCTACGCATCCAATCACAGGGAACACTGGTCAACCACAGTGTTCTAAACTAAGCCTGCAGGGTAGGCAAGGGCAGACCAAAACACATGCTCTCCTCTAGCAGACAGACGGTAAGGGGAAGGCAGAAAAGGGCTAAGCCAGATTCCTTGTCCCAGTGATATAATTTACTCCTTTTCCCCTGGAGAGGAGTACGTGAGGGGTTGAGAAAAGCCAGCAAGGTGCTGTGGCAATGACCTCTCCACTTGGAATCAAGAGAAGGGAAGAATGTACTCCTGCCCACCCCACCTGGCTTTTGGTTCACTTAATGCATTGAGTTTAACCATTAAACCTACGATTAAGCAACAATATGGGTCACCTTACTGGTCGAGAAGGTCAGGAGCCAATCAGAGCAGTGCCGTTCCCACCTGCATGAGGCTACGCTCCCCAGACCAACCCCTGCTCCATTGCTGACCACTGGTCAGAAGGTAGGTTTTACTCCCTCAATGCTCTGAAGCATCTATCAGTTAAATCATTTCAGGAGGTTCCTTCCCAAGTCTGTTCTATTTATTTTCCTAAATTATATTTATAGCCACACTGCCCAATACTCATTAGAATTACTGCAATGAGATAAAATGCTAATATAAAGATATCTCACATAATAAAAGATAGCAAACTCAAGATGTTCCAAATTTGGCTATGAAGCCCATTCTATCAAATTCCCATGGAGAAAATAAGATCTGAAGATTAAATCTGTTTGCAAGTTAAAGTCCAAAGATATATAAATCCCCAAAATATAAAGCCTGAGCTTAGATTATCTTGCCTTTGTGAGTTAAAAATCTAAAGAAATGAGTATCTGAGTATCTTCCTCAATTTCTTACAGAAATCTCAATCTCAACAGAGGGGATTCAATCTCAACAGAGGGGATTTTTGCAGCCCATATGTATGGGGAGGGGGGCGGTTCTATGAGCAGTTATGTCCTAAATTGTCCCTCCATGAAATGGGTTTCTTCAGGTCTTAGTGGTACTAGTTCAATATTAAGTGTCTCATAAACCTCACTTTTAAGGAGTTCAAAGTGTCAACAGTCCACTTAAGACTACCACAGCTTGATCCCACCCCCTTAAAATTCCAGGCAAATCCAGTTCCTGGAACCCTGTACTTAATGTTGCCAAAGGCCACAACAAACATTCAGTGGTAGCAGAGGGAAGGTGAAGGGACAGAGTCAGTCTTCTTGGTTTCCAACTTTCCAGGATGCCAATCAGTTTATGTTAATTGTAAAGGGTCCACAACAGAAGTAAAAATACACAAATACACAAAAATACACAAAAAAAACTACAAAGCTCTGCACAGCAAAGGAAACAGTCAACAGAATGAAAAGGCAACTTACGGAATGAAACAAAATGTTTACAAACTATATATCTGATAAAAGATTATTATCCAAAATATATAAGGAACTCCTAACTCAATAGCCAAAAAAATTTAAAAATGGACAAAGGACTTGAATAGACATTTCTCCAAAGAAGACATACAAATCGCCAACAGGTAAATGAAAAGATGCTCAACATCACTAATTATCAGGGAAACACAAAACTGCAATGAGATATTATCTCACACTTGTTAGGATGGTCATTATCAAAAAAAAAAAAAAAACCCAAAGATAATAAACGTTGTCAGGATATGGAGAAACTGGAGAACTTTTACACTGTTAGTGAGAATGTAAAATGTACATCTACTATGGAAACAGTACGGAGGTTCCTCAAAAAATTAAAAATAGAACTACCGTATAATCCAGCAATCCCGTTTCTGGGTATTTATTCATATGCATTACCCCATATCCATTTCTGGGCATTTATCCAAGGAATTGAAATCAGGATCTCAAAGAGATAATCTGCACACCCATGTTCACTGTAACATTATTCACAATAGCCAAAATATGGAAACAACCTAAGTGTCCATTGATAGACGAATGGATAGAGAAAATGTGGTAAATATGTACATGGAATATGATCCAGCTTTCAAAAAGAAGGGAATTCTGACATATGTAACACCATGGATGAACCTGGAGAGCCTTATGCTAAGTGAAATAAGCCAGCCACAGAACAAATACTGCATGATTCCACTTATATGAAGTATCTAAAATAATCAAACTCATAGAAGCAAAGAATAGAATGGTAGTTGCCAGGGACTGGGGCGGGGGGAGGAAATGCAGAATTGTTCAATGGGTGTGCAGTTTCAGTTATGCAAGATGAATAATTTCTAGAGATCTGCTGTACAATACAGTACCTATAGCCAACAATACTGCACTGTGCACTTAAAAGTGTATTAGGAGGGTAGATGTCATGTTAAGTGGTATTACAGCACACACACACACACACGAAACATGGCACAAGGATACTTTTGGAGGTGATAGAAATGTTTATCACCTTGATTGTGGTGATCGTTTCATGGGTGTACGCATATGTCCAAACTCATCAAATTGTAGACATTTGAACATGAAGCTTTCTGTTCAAAATACATGAAGCTTTCTGTATATAATAAAGCTGCTTAAAAATATTCAAGGGTATTATTTGCACAGTTAAACTCACATAATGTAGTAGAAGGGAATGAGAGGGTGAATGCAGGTGTAAGTAGGCTTGTGTATTTGATATGGAGAATAAAGGGGTTTCTATTTGATGCCTTCTATTTTCTCTGAAACATAGAGTTAGATGAAACTGCTAAGAGTATGGAGTAGGATGGATTACGGACTTTGGAATGTTCAAGAGAGTAAAGAAAGTTTGAAATAGTCATCTTGGAAATTGGAGAATACATTAAATAGTAATTTAGTTGGATTGTCAAGAGAGTGAAAAGCCTATTAGAAATCACTGGAACCTGAATATATTGGAACTTTCTCCAGAAGCACTCAGAAAATGACAACTGTACTCAGGCACAGAAGTAAATGAAGAGCTAAGTTCATCCAGGATTGGGGGAGAAAAAAGACAGAAGGACTAGGCATTTAGGGTTTCTAATTAGATCAGGAGAGAAATGAAGAAAGTAGGTAGCAGAGGAATTGGGAGGAATTAGGTCAGTGGCCTGATGGCTCAAAGAGAGTGGAGGATGGTTATAATGGGCTTGTTTGGGCAAGCCAGCTGGGGAGAGAGAGAGAGAGAGAGGCTGTGGTCAAGAGACAAGCTGATTGAATTAGTGACTTTGAAAGTGGAGCAATTCCTCGTGATGACAAGATCCAAGGTGTGACTATGGGAATGGAGGGTTCAAGTGAAGGATAAGATGATTGGAGAAAAGATGAGAGAACCAGGCAACAGAGGAAAAGTAAACTTTCTCCTATCCCCATGGTTTTACAACTAGGAGCATGGCAAGATTACATTTCAAAATAATTGTTCCCAGGTCCTTGAGAAAAACATTCCCTGGCAAGAAATGTTTAAGATTTATTCATTTCAAATGGAGCAGAGAAAGAATTTATGACTACATCTTTCCTAAATAAATGCTCTAGGGAGTTCCCTGGTGGTCTAATGGTTAGGATTCGGCGCTTTCATTGCTGTGGCCGGGTTTAAACCCTGGTCAGGGAATTGAGATCCTGCAAGCTGCGCAGTGCAGCCAAAAAAAAAAAAAAAAAAAAAAAAGCTCTAAGCAAAGAGAGGGTGGGTGCCTATAGTCAAGAAGAAACTTGTCTAAAATTTTGTCAAATGAAGGGAACATTAAGGCCATCGTGATCAGCTGATAGCAAAGGACAATTTAAAAAATACATCTTAGTCAAGGTGTACATATTTATTTAAAAATAAAACTTTAGTGTTTGTTAAAATTTCCTCCATGAACCTTATTGAAAAAAAAAATCTAATTCTAAAATAATATTTACATAGACCACCTTTTAAAGAAATTTGATAATTAACTATAGGTCTTGTAAAGGAAGAAAATATAAGAGCAACCAAGGAGAAGTAATACTTAGTTTTTGTTCCAGTTTTATAAGTGATGCCTAATATTATAAGTAAAAATGACTCAGCCTGGAAATATCCATCTAAGTGTCCACGTAAGTCAACAAAAAAAATTATGTTTTTTGGAGAAAGCACGGGCTTTTATCTGAAAGATACAAGATATACGTAGGCCACGAAAGGGTTCTGTTTCAAGTGAGTTAAAACAATATTGCAGCCCTTAGTCTAACTCCTCACCTAGGTCTCTCCTCACTGCAGAAGCATGCGAACTTATGGTGTCTAGGCTTGGTTCAAGTACTTATCAATATTCCAAAGAGGGAAAGGGAGGATGGAGGGAGTAAGGAAAAGCGGAGGACTCACAGGGATCACAGATGTCAACTAAACACATCATCCTGCTCATGGACTAACATCTTTCCTACACTCTCCAAAAAAGAAGCTACCTACTGAATCCCTAGTGGCTATCACGCCATGTAAGGCATACTCTACTGACTCACAAAGAAAGCCCTGCTAAAGAGGAGTCAAATGAAAACACACATAGCCGGAAATTATTTCTTGTTTACAAAGAGGAAGGATTTTGGTGACATGCTTGTTATTAACCATTCCTACTTGAAAATTTTCTAATTCAAGTCCATTTCAAGAAGAGTTGTTTAGGACTTCCCTGGTGGCACAGTGGGTAAGAATCCGCCTGCCAATGCAGGGGACAAGGGTTTGAGCCCTGGTTGGGGAAGATCCCACATGCTGCGGGGCAACTAAGCCCGTGCGCCACAACTACTGAGCCTGCGCTCTAGAGCCCGTGAGCCACAACTACTGAGCCCACATGCCACAACTACTGAAGCCTGTGCGCCTAGAGCTCGTGCTCCACAACGAGAAGCCACCGCAATGAGAAGCCCATGCACCGCAAAGAAGAGTAGCCCCCGCTCGCCGCAACTAGAGAAAGCCCGTGAGCCGCAATGAAGACTCAAGGCAGCCAAAACTAACTAACTAACTAAATAAAACCTGTGCATTAAAACCAAAAAGAAAAACAAACCCACAACTTTAAAAAAAAAAAAAAAGAAAGAAAGAAGAGTTATTTAACAAAACATTTCCCCATTCATATCGCCTTAAATAAATTTCCCTTAGGCACATTCGGCATATTTCTTCAGTTGGAAGAAACTGATTCTGACTCACCAGTGAGCAATGGGCTTTTAGTGGAAAGATACGGATGGCCTTCACAGAGTAGCTGAAAAATTAACCCAGGGCAAGGGCAGAAATCCGAGAGGCTCAGACCTCTCAGGAGAAAAACATGATGGCCTTTTTCGCTCAGCCTCCCTACCAAACAAGTCACCTCCAACTGCTTGTTCTTTCAATGTAACTCTAAGAACATTTTCAAATTCCTAGGAATGGGATCTGCTTGTCCCACCATGGGCTGTAACAAGTGTCTCTATCATTACATACACCATTCATGACTAGCTTAGTTTGCTGGGGCTGCCATAAGAAACTGCAACAGACTGGGAAGCTTAAACAGCAGAAATTTATTCCTCACAGTTCTGGAGTCTAGAAGTCCAAGATCAAGGTGTCAACAGGATTGGTTCCTTCTGAGGGCTCTCTCCTTGGCTTGCAGATGGCCGCCTTCTCACTGTGTCCTGGCACTGTCTTTCCTCTGTGGGTTTCCACCTCTGGTGTCTCTCTGTGTGTCCAAATTTTCTCTTCTTATAAGGATACCAAATCAGCTGGATTAGGGCCTAATGGCCTAATTTTGGTCGCCTCTTTAAAGACCCTATCTCCAAATGCGGTCACGTTCTGAGGTGCTCAGGGTTAGGACTTCAACATATGAACAATTCAATTTATAACAATGGCCAAGGGACAAGACATGTAGCATGGATTCAGAGGCTAAGAGAATCCTTGTGATCTGGGCAGCCAACCCAGTTTTTGTCTAGCAGACAGTAATGTGATATCTTTAACACTGGCAACCTTCTAACAAACTCAGCCATCCAGGAAATTGTTCTAATACAATAAGTGAAAAGCAATATGGACATTTAAAAAAAATAGCTATCATCACAAAAGTCACATTTTCCTCTAGGAAAATTTTAAGTCCAGCTTTAGACAGACCTAGATTTATATGCTGAATATTCCAATTGCTAGCTGTGTGATCTTGGCTAAATTACTTAATTTTTTTGAGTTTGTTTCAGCAATAAAAATTCTTGATAAAAATATTTACTCCCAAGAGTCCTTTTAAAGTTGCACATATTTACTAAAATTACTTAAGTACTCACTACATTTTATCAAGCACATTTTCCTTTGCTTTCTTTTGAATTGTGTATAAAATTAAGACTAATGACATAAAACTTATTTTTAGCCTAGCTCCAAAGAATTTTGAAGAGAAGGAATAATGTCAGAGGCTTGCTCCTACCATGAAAAAGAATATGATAAAGCTGAGATAATGTTGTATTATACTTGAACAAATAGACCAATTGTACAGAAGAGAAAGCCTAGAAACAGGCCCAGATCTCTATGAAGACTTGATGAAGATAGCAGCAAAGATTAGTGATAAGAAGGTGGATTATTCAATAAATGACACTAGGATAACTGGGTAACCATATGGAAAAAAAATTAAAGCTGGAGCCCTACCTCACACAATACACAAAAATCCATTCCCATTGGATTAAGATCTAAATACAAGAAGCAATTTTTTATTCTTAGAAAAAACACAAACAAAAGCAAAAATAAACAAATGGGACCTAATTAAACTTAAAAGCTTTGCACAACAAAGGAAACCATAAACTAAACAAAAAGAATGGGAGAAAATATTTTTGTTCCATTTAGACCCCGCGATATATTGGATGATGCCCACTCACATTGGGGAGGACCATCTGCTTTACTGAGTTCACCAGATCAAGTGCTAATCTCTTCCACAAACGCACTCACAGGCACACCCAGAAATAATGTTTACCAGTTATCTGGGCATCCCTTAGCCTAGTCAAGTTGACATAAAATTAGCCCTCACAAAGAGTAATTTGGGAAAAAAAATGTTGTTCACAGAAGAGAAATTGCAGATGACTGATTAAAAAAAAAAGTAAGAATAGGGCTTCCCTGGCGGCGCAGTGGTTGAGAATCTGCCTGCCAATGCAGGGGACACGGGTTCGAGCCCTGGTCTGGGAAGATCCCACATACTGCGGAGCAACTGGGTCCGTGAGCCACAACTACTGAGCCTGCGCGTCTGGAGCCTGTGCTCCGCAACAAGAGAGGCCGCGATAGTGAGAGGCCCGCGCACCGCGATGAAGAGTGGCCCCCGCTCGCCGCAACTAGAGAAAGCCCTCGCACAGAAATGAAGACCCAACACGGCCATAAATAAATAAATAAATTTTAAAAAAAGTTAAAATATTTTAAAGTCATTAGTAGTCTAAGAAATGCAAATGAAGCCACAAGGTAATGCTACTACACACACAAAAGTCATAAAATCATGCATTGGAGAGGATGGGGAGTAAAGGGAATTCTTATACTTTGCTGGCCAGTGTAAATTGATATAATCATATTGGTGAGCAGTTTTGCAATGTCTCATGGAAGTTGAAGATATGTATACTCCACGCTCCAGAAATCCCACTCGTAAGTATATAGACAAACACAATTCATACCTGTGTGTTCAAGGCAGTAATTTCTGTGACTGAAGAAGTGAATCTGAAAAGAACCTAACTATCCATCAACTGAATAATGACAAACTTATAATGCCAGTGAAAATAAGCGAACTAGAGGTACGAGTATCAGCATAGATGGATCTCCCTAAACTAATACTGAGTGGGAAAAAAGTAGCATAAGAGGAAAAAAAATATCGTATTATTTTTATTTTTTATTTTTTAAAAATTTATTTATTTTATTTATTTTTGGCTGCATTGGGTCCCCGCCGCTGCGCACGGGCCCTCTCCAGTTGCGGCGAGCAGGGACCACTCCCCATCGCGGTTTGCGGGCCTCCCATTGGGCGGCCCCTGTCGTTGCAGAGCACGGGCCCCAGGCGCTCAGGCCTCAGCAGCTGTAGCACTTAGGCTCAGCAGCTGTGGCTCGTGGGCTCTGGAGCGCAGGCTCAGTAGTTGTGGCACACGGGCCCGGCCGCTCCGCGGCATGTGGGATCCCCCCGGACCAGGGCTCAAACCCGTGTCCTCCGCATTGGCAGGCGGACTCCCAATCACCACACCACCAGGGAAGCCCGTATTATTTATATAAAGTTTAAAAACATGCAAATCTAAGCTGGATGTATCACTTAGGAATGCAAACCTATATAGTAAAAATCTACTTAAGAAAGAACATATGGCAGGATAAACTACTGATTCTGGATTATGAAAAGGGAGAAGAGCATGATCGAGTTAGAGGATGAATGGAACTTCAAGTAATTAGTAATGTTTTATTTCTTGAGCTGTAGAGTACAAAGAGATTCACTGCATCATATTTAAAACTTTTTCTGTATGTATTGAACTTGTCATAGTATTTTTAAAAAGATTCCTACCCGCACTCATAATTACAGAAATGCAAATATTACAGGAGGTTTAATTTCCTAGAAAATGTATTCATGTGGAAGCCCTTATCCTTTGAGGCATTTCTTTTTCCAGCCCGAAGAAGTAAAGCAACACATGCACTTCGCAAAGCTTCTGACACACAGAATCTTAATTCGCAAAGATCCATCAGCATAAATGGAAAAAGAACAATTAGTTTTGTTCACAAAGGTCATTATTCAAATACAGTGGGCTTTCCTATCCTGTGTTGAGCACACAACATGGATCTGCATAATTTTTTCAGGAAACTTACAAATGTAAATTAATGTGATAATGATACGTTCAATTGGTTCACTAACACACAATTTAAAATACATACTATATAAAGTGTAGTAAAACTTTCACAGATCAATGTTTCAGCGCCTATATTGTATAGCCCAGGTGTCTGAGTTCAAAATAACCAGATAGCAGTGATCATATACTCTTTTAAAAGATAATTCTAATGAGATGTTAAAAAACTTAGGCTAAACAAAGAGAACAAAGTAGTTTTATTCATATGAGTAAATCATCTAACATTTAAGGGATGGTAAATGAAGGTAAACCAACATTGCAGGGTACAGAGTAGGCATAAGAAATAGGTCTTATTTTTCCCAGCTTACAAACAAACAAAAAAACCCCTGAGAATTAGAGAGGTCAGATAATTTATGTAATGCCAAATAGCCAGAAAGGAGCCAAACTAGGGTATGAATTCCATTCTTCTTCATTCCAAATCCCATACCATCCTTCCTGGGAGACAGCTAGCTAATAAGCAGAAAACAATACCGATAAATAGTTTCTCTTACCCACATTTATGGCATTTTTCAGATGAGACATTAGAGACGACTGTGTGTGTGTATACTTAAGACTATACAATTATAAAACTGATTTTTAAAAATAGAGGTGATAATATCCTTCTTAAAAGGGTTATTGGTGGAGCAGTAAACAAACTTAGAATTTAAGAAAACGGGCAACTTCAAGCACACATTCGGAAAAGCATTGGCTTAGGTTGTAGAAGACACATTCGTTCTGGACTCTGCCGCCACTTGGATGGCTGAGATCGAGCCACATAATCCCATCTGAGGAGGACAGCAGAAACCACTCAGAATATTTATGAAAACATGAAAAAATAGAAATAGAAAAAAATTTTCATTTATATTGAATTACTCTGTAGTAATCACTATCTATAAATAAAATTATGATACTTTAGACTACAAGTAGATGCTGAAGTCAAAATGCTTATATTCGGAAGTAATTTATTATTTCTGAATTTCAGTTCCTCTTTGTCTTTGTTACTGCTATTCTTCCCCATTATTTTACAATGCGGTTGGAAATGAGGGCTGTATATAAGACATATTAAAGGAGAACCTTTAGGATCTTATGCACTGAACAGATGAAAGAAGCAGGAATGGAAAGGGACACACCTGGCATGACTTCCAGGATCATTGCTTGGCTGACTGATGGAATGGTGTTGCCATTAACCACGGTAGAAAGTGGAGGGGTAGAATCAGATTTTATGAAGAGATGACAAGTTAAATTTTGGATATGTTGAATTAGAAGAGCCTATGGACAAACTAAGGTCCCTTGGATGTCCATTTCTCTGGACCTCAGTAGGAGGTTGCAGGATGGGCACCAAAGAGCCTCCATTATTTGTGAACAAATATCTACTTTATCTGTCGGGCACAGAGCTAGATTCTGGTGACTCCAAGTTGAAGAAAACAGAGCCCCTACTATCATAGGCTAGTATACAAGAGATGTTGTAAAGACAAATAATAATATATACGTGCCGTGGTATGGGTACATTAAAGGCATGCGGATGCTGAAGAGAAGCCTGAATCTTCCTGGAGGGATCAAGGGTATTTCACAAAAATAATGGTTGATCTCTGCCTTGAAATGGGTGTTAAACTTTCAAACAACAGATTTCAAAGTTTTCTTCTTGGACTTGTAACATTATTTAGAGGATTGTTGGGTTTCGCAAATAAAAACGTCGGACTCCCAGTTTGATTTTATATTCAGATAAGCACTGAATAATTTTATACTATACATATGATTATTTTTGTTAATCTGAAATTAAACTGAATGGACATCTGTATTTTTTCTGGCAACCCTAATTATTTATCAGTATCATTTAAAGAGTAGTGTGGAGAGAGACAAAATTAGTTAAATATCAAATGATATAGTTACCATTAGAAACCAGACAATTAAAAATTTCTTATAAGAATAGACCATGCATATCATAAACATTATCTTTTCCAAATGTTTCTTATAACAGAATATATGACAATTTATTGATGCTTTTTAAAAATATCTCTAAAATCGTTGGAAGGAAAAATCACAAACATAAATTAGGCTTTTGACATTTGCATTACTGACACTAGTAAGGATGAGAATCTCCTTGACCTTAACATTCCGAACAATACTACTGTTCTACTCTCAAATAACTTCAGCAACTTATCAACTATGACATCTGGTTCTCCAACATCACGACAGCTGTGCTTCTTTGCTAGAAAATGTCACTGCCAATTTCATGTGAGTCATATTGGTGAATCTGCTTTTGAAACTATATACAGCCCAACAGTATTGGTAATAATGAGCAAAAGAGGCTACAGAAATCTTGACATCCACCGTGGTATTTTTAAAAGTTACATTTTAACCAGTAATTTTAACATCTCTCACCTTCAGACATTTCCAAGGTGGCAAACAAGAGAGTTAATCACCCTGGAATTTTATCACCCTAGCAATGAAATGTGATGGTTGAAATAAATCATCGCTAAATGTTGAAAATCTGTACTTCTACAAATCTGTTTTTAAAATGTAAGCTTGAAGTCATTTAGCAACAAAAATAAAGAACAGTACCCAAAACAGGAATGAAAGTAAAATTATTTCTATAAAATCTTCTTAGTACACTTAGTAATTTTTATTACTAAGAGACACATCAAACACATGACTAGAGATCTAGTCAGTAGTTTGTTTTGATATTATTGCTATCATCTCATTATTGAAATATTATTAAAAATGTTTCCCAAATCTTGAAGGTTTGGGTCTAATTTAATCAGTGTAAAGTAGATTCCCTAGAATCAAATAAAGCAAGTGTATCTGATTTTAACAAATACTCATATAGTAGTCAGTATGTACCAAGAACTATCCTTAACATTCTGTTCTTAACACTAACTCACCCTTTATTTAAAATACTGATGGGAGAAAAGTGGCCCAGAGAGATTCACCACAATAAAATAAGCTAGAGCAGGCACGTTGGCTCCAGAATAGGGCTCTTGACCGTAATTGCAGGCTGGCTCTCCCATACCAAAATGTTGATAGTATTAATTTACAATTGTATTCAAATGAATCTAGGCAACTATTAAGTGCTGACCATGTACCAGACACTGTACCTAAATGATCTCAAATCTTTGGCACGCCACTGGGAGGGAGTTTTTATCATCTTCAGGTCACTGGCAAAGCCCGGAGGTTGAGACTTGAAACCTGCTAGATTGGAGGTTTCAACGAAGGTCTCAGTGGCTTTAAAGTCCAAGTATTTTCTGTTCTCCAAGACTGCTTCCTTATGGTACCTTGGAATTGTTATTGGGGCCTCTTAAATTCTCAGAAATCTTTTTCCCTAGGATATATTTGCATTGAAAAAAATGCTACAAGAATACTCATAAATAAGACAGATCACCTACAGTTTAATCTGTAGGAATAGGTTCTTCAGCTACGAAAGAGTTCCTTGGGAGGAGGAACTACAACCGATTTATCCTGTGTTCTCAGAGTTTGAGACAGTGTTTGGATAAAGTTGGTGCTCAGTAAAATTCTGGATGAAATAATGACTGAAGGCATATCCACACTCCTTTAATGTAGGAATTTTTATTTGAGATAAATTTCAGGAAACACACGAGTGGAATTTACTACATAGCTATTTCCAGGATGAGGGAACCATTGATAACTTGGTTACTAAATTCAGGTTCTAGTAAAAACTACAACTCCTACCACCACCTTCTCACAACCCCCAAATCAAAGCTATATCCCTTCAAACCTATCAGTTAATAAATCCAACTTTGAACAACAGCAAACTAAGTTATCATTAGGACAGTCTTCTATCTACATTTCACTTATACTTACTCTGAGCTAAATATCCTCTTATCACTTTAGAAGTTTATTCCCTTCATGTTCCTTGTAAAAAATTAATAAATAGAAACCTCAATTAAATAGAGTCAGGAGACCAGAAGGGGGAGCTCTCACATCCTGGGACTTAGGCAGAGCCCAACAGGAAGGAGAACCACACTTTTCTTTCCTGGCAAGGACTCAGCCAGTGAAAATCCATGGACTCTTTGTTTACTATAGCCCTCCCAACTTCCTTTTCCCCTCCAAAAAAAGTATTTTCCTTTCTTTGCCATGCTGGAACTTGCATGGCAGGTGGCTTGCCATGGTTACAGACCCCAAATTCCAATTCTCTGCTGATCCTGAATAAACCTATCTTTGCTGAAGATACATCTGGCAGTCTATTTATTTCAGGTCAACATATTGCAGATGAAAGAATAAATGTATTTCTTAAAGGAACTCAAGAAAATTAAGAATATGTGTGGTAAAGTAAAAAATCAAAATAACATTTTAATTCAAGTGGAACTAATTACAAAGCACCAACTAAATGTCTTACTTCATATCTTTGCCAACATGAACCATATGAATATAGATATTTCAGAAATAATACATTTTTATTTATAAAGATCAAATACACACACACACTTGTATTTATACAAAATGCAGATTGACCATATTGTGTCATACCATGCGTGTGTGTGTGTACATGTGTGCACATATGCTAAGGAGGCCCTCAACTTAAAAATGGTCTGTTCTAGAAGTCTGTTTTTAGGCCAGCTTTTGGTGTTTAGATCATACATTTCTTTGAAATTAACTTGGTAAATTGGTACTGTGGGAATGGAAATATATGAGTCAGAGTGTCTGTACTCCAGGGAGACAATGATATATTATCATACAGTAGAAAGGACAAATATACATAAATAGTATTAGGAGGAATACAGAATGGGAAAAGGAAGAAAGCTTCTTTATGTATACTGGGCATGAAACACACAGCCCTCAACTTAAAATTGGTTACTGGCCTTATAGTTCAATGGATCAATTTAAGCCTCATTGCAGCACTGTGATCGATCACACAGTCCTCTGAGAGACTGAAAAGAAGAGAGAAGGTCACACAGAGGGGTCTCCCAAACCCAGCTCAGGGGAACGATGCGTTAAGATAAGCTCATCAAGCACTGAATTTGCAATGAAGAGCATTGCGGAAAAACACCCTAGTGCTTCATTCATGGAAATGATTGTTATGACAGTTAAACCTTCAGTGGCTTCTCCCATCATTTGAAATTTCACTATTTGAGATGTTCCCCTCCCCCCTCAAAAAAAAAAAAAACAAAACAAAAGCCAGAACTGAAACAAAGTAATCTGTAACCTTTACAAAAGTAAATAATGAAACACTTGAAATCACATCTTACTAAGCACAGCACTGAGTATCAAAAGGAACAGAACAGAAAGTGCAGAAATAAACCCATGTACTTATGCCAATTGATCTCTGACAAAGGAGGAAAGAATATACAATGGAGAAAAGACAGTCTTCTCAATAAGTGGTGCTGGGAAACTGGACAGCTACATGCAAAAAATGAAATTAGAACATTCTCTAACACCATATACAAAAATAAACTCAAAATGGATTAAAGACCTAAATGTAAGGCTGGATACTATAAAACTCCTAGAGGAAAACATAGGCAGAACACTCTTTGACATAAATAATAGCAATACGTTTTTGGATCGATCTCTTAAAACGAAGGAAATAAAAGTAAAAGATAAACAAATAGGACCTAGCTAAACTTAAAAGCTTTTGCACAGCAAAGGAAACCACTGACAAAATGAAAAGACAACTTACTGAATGGGAGAAAATATTTGTAAATGATATGACTGATAAGGGGTTAATAGCCAACATATATAAAGAGCTCATACAACTCAACATCAGAAAAACACCACACAATGCAATTAAAAAATTGGCAGAGAAACTGAATAGACTTTTTTCCAAAGAGGAAATGCAGATGGCCAATAGGCACATGAAAACATGCTCAACATCACTGATCATCAGGGAAGTGCAAATCAGAACCACAATGAGGTACCTGTCAGAATGGCTATTGTCAAAAAGAACACAAATAACAAATGTTGGTGAGGATGTGGAGAAAAGAGAATCCTTATACACTGTTGGTGGGAATGTAAATTGGTGCAGCCACTTTGGAAAACAGTGTGGAGGGTTCTCAAAACACTAAAAATAGAATTACCATATGTCCCAGAAATTCCACTCCTGGGTGTATTTCCAAAAAAAAACCCAAAACACTAATTTGAAAAGATATATACACCCCAATGTTCATAGCAGCATTATTTACAATAGCCAAGATATGGAAGCAACTTAAGTGTCCATCAACAGAAGAATGGATAAATAAGATGTGGTGCATATTTCTCTATCTATATCTATCTATATCTATCTATCTATCTATCTATCTATCTAATACTACACAGCCATAAAAAGAATGAAATAATGCCATTTGCAGCAACATGGAAGGACCTAGAGATTATTATACTAAGTGAAAGTAAGTCAGAAAGAGAAAGACAAATACCATATCACTTATATGTGGAATTTAAAATATACAACAAACTAGTGAGTATAACAAGAAAGAAGCAGCCCCTCAGATATAGAGAACAAACTAGTGGTTACCATTGGGGAGAGGGAAGGTGGGAGGGGCAGTATAGAGGTAGGGGATTAAGACGTACAAATTATTATGTATAAAATAAGCTACAAGGATATATTGTATAACATGGAGAATATAGACAATATTTTAAAATAACTATAAGTGGAATAGAACCTTTAAAATTGTGAATCACTGTATTGTACACCTGTAACATATAATATTATACATCAACTATACTTCAATAAAAAATGAAAATAAAGAATGACTATAGAACTGAAGCATAATTATAAACACCTTCTATTTTCCTTTTAGCTATTCTGTTTATTTTTTAAAGGAAATAAATATTTAAGAAAATTCAAAATAAATAAAATAAACAAGGTAGATTTGTGATACATGGTTGAGTAGTTTTCCGTTCAAGCTGAGCTTCCCAAAAGCTGCATTGTGCCACCAATTTGAAAGAAGCATGATGAAAAAATTTTTTTGTGTGTTTGTGTGAGTGGATGTATGTGTGAGTGCAAAGCAAGAATGTGGTCTTTAAGAAGAAGCAAAGCTGATTCAAAGCTCTATTTCATAGAGATGATTCATTTTCTGTACCTTTTCATCAAACTTGCCTACCCACAGTAACTGGCAGCAAGAAACCAATTCATGCTGCTTTTAAGTCTAGTATTAAAGGATTTCCATTTGCATGAAGTATTTAATCTATGTTTCAGCAATCTATATTCAAAATCTCTTTTGTCCATTTGGATCTCTGCCATGATAATATGTACTACTGTTAATATTACGACAGCTGGTCATCATTCTTTACAAGGCTGTGCGGAAGTGGAAAAATATTACTTCTGTGAGTAATCCAAAATAGGTAATATTGTAATTACAATTGCCTATGATGAATAAAAGTGATAGAATAGAAATTAATAAATTTCTATTTTAATATCACCCCTGTAACTAAGTTGCTGTGAAACCATGGAAAATGCTCCTTTTTCTCTGCCTCTGTTTCTCTGTTTGAGGAAGTTAAGACTGATCTGTGGGATCCCTATAATCTCTTCTATAGCTAACATTCTATGACTTTCAATGGACATCATATATCATTACATGGGAAAAACCATCCACATACTTCTGTACCAAAAGCATTCCTCATTTGGCTCAATGCATCATAGAGATCCTGCAGACATCAGTGCAAACACTTCATGTAATTGATTGGCAGAGAGAGCCATTTTAAAAATCAGCGCATCTAATCCATCATTCTTTTATGCACTTGGATTGCAATTGTCAGCTGCAGAATGTGCAGCAAATTGCATCACTTCATAAAGAGACTTTTCACTCCCAAACTCTTAACACTCTAACCATCCTTTGAAAGGAGTTATTCAGCCTCAGATGACATCGTAATTCCCTTTATTATCTCGGTCTCCTGACCTACTTTCAGTGCTCCATGCTGTTCCCTGTGCCTTGAAAGCCCTTTACTTTTCCCTTTGTTTTGTTAATTCCTTCTCATCCTTCAGCTCTCTGCTCCAGCATCACTTTCTCAGGGAAACTTTGCTGGGACCATCTGTCTATGTCCAATACCCACAGCATAGGCACTAATATTGACAGGACCCTCTTGGTTACAAGTGTCATAAGAACCATGGTAAACGTAATGCTTCTTCTCTCACAAGGCCCTCAACACTGTGAAAGCAGAGATCAAGCCTGGTTTTGACTATCATCACCTAGTACAGTGGCTGTTAAAGAATGGACCCTGAGAGGTCTGTAAGTATTTTTAAATGGAAGAATTATTGTCCTTAACACTATTATAAAAACAAAATATAATAACTTTTATATTATAATCTTACTGTCATTAATATTTTTTTTATTTTTCCCACAAGCTCTTCCTAAAGCTTAGTAATGAACTAAAACATAGCCTTAAAATTCTACTTTTAGAAACGGTATAAATCCATGAATCACTAAGGCTACAATTTTTACAGATACACTCAATTTTCAATTATACGACTCTAACAATCATCCTCTCTGGAGTGTTATTGCCCTTCATTCCTATAGTTAAGATGAAAGAAAAAATATCACTGAAACCTGCCAGTTTATACAGGTGATCAATTTAAAACTATTTAGCTTAAAGTTGAGTCAGTTTCAAAAATACTGTTGAAAAATAAAATGTCAGGTTAAAGTGAGAAATTTTTGTAGAGTGATTTTGACAGAGGTGATAAGAAGAAATACGTCCTTCTGACATAAAATTAAATACTTCTTATAGGTTACCTAATCCAATCTATAGTTTTATTACCTATTTGTAATGTTTTATACCACTGCAGAGTAACCTTAAATTTCATCCAGGCCTCCTCCACCCCATTCAACACATTCCTCAGTGATCCGGCTGAAGTGCATGCATGTTTTGGAATTTCAGCCAGCAATGCAGGGCAGAGGTGAATGTCACGTTAATGATAAAAATTTTCTATATTCCTGTTCTTTCTATTAGGAAGAATAGTTTTGTTCTCCTTTGTATAAAGCTGATTTCTTTCCCCCTGAGGCCTCTTCCCTTGGCTTGCGGATGGCCACCGTCTAGCTGTGTCCTCACATGGTTTTCCTCAGTGCACCTGCACCCCTGATGTATCTTTGTGTGTCCTATTTTCCTCCTCTTATAAGGACACCAATAAGCTGGATTAGGGCCCACTCTAACGGCCTCTTTTAACTTAGTCACTTCTTTAAAGAGACTATCTTTAAATACAGTTGCATTCTGAAAACAGGGTTAGGGCTTCAACATTTGAATTCGAAGGGTAATTCAGCCTATAACAGCCCTCTTCAGTGGTGGACCCAGCCGGGAGTCTCTCCTGCCAAGGTCTATAGGCGACACTCATTTCATTTTAAAAGCTTTTGATTATCCCCATTTTACAGATAAGAATATTGAGGCAAAGAGTGGTTAAGTAACCTTGCCAAGATCACAGAGGTAGTAAGCAGGAAGTCCACCTCCAGAGCCTGTGCTTTTAGCCACAACCCTCTAAGATATCTCTGTAAAGGAGGATCGCATGATCCCAGGCAAATCAATGAGACTTTCTTCCTAGGAGTCTTTGAGCTGGGGAAAGACTGTCCTTTCCTCTCTGATCCCAGAGTTGAAAGCTGATGAGCGTGCTCCTGGTCATTTCCACCACCAGTTGGAAAACTTGCTTCAAAGAATCCTCACAGGAGGACGCACAGAAAGGAGACGTGGCAAATCGCAATGGTGCTGCAGACACTGGTCCTGGTTGGCCTTGCCCCTTTTGCCCCGGGACCAATTCTCCCTTTGAATATAGAGCTAACCAGCATCATTCTGGGAAATTTTTTTGTTTATGCTTTTTTTTTTAGCCAGAGTCAGTATTTGTTGCCTAGAACCAAAATAACCTTGACTAACACTCAGGCAATACAGGGAGCCATGATATCAAATTAAATTTGTTTTGGTGATGACCTCTCTTCATTCTTTCGATCTGATGGACATACTTAATAAATCAACCTAACAAGTTGCCTCATTTAAATTAGTCTTTTATTCTAAAAACCCTGTTTTTCTGATCTCTGTGTTAGGGAGTTCAGTTAAAGAACAGGAAGCCTATTCCAATGACTAGCGTGGAACTGTTTTGGAAACCAGTTCTGTTCTCTCCAACCCTCAAATGTTCACTCTTACTATTATTCTCTTTTATCATTATAGTGTGGCACGCTGAGACTTTAAGAAGGAATCGTTAAGCTGTAATAATATGTCATTTGGCAAGAAAGAGTGAAAACTACTCTGTGAAATTCGTCGGTACTGCACATGACTTGTAAGACATAATGAGCAATGTAAAAAGCAAACTGCAGGTAGTTGATTTTTAAAATCCCCATTATCTGTTGTGGAAAGAGACATGGTAGCAGCAAAAAGCGATAAGTAGTTGGTATATAAGTCTTGGTGAGACATCATTCAAATTCTAGAAAATAATTCTAAATTAAAATGCTACCCACCGTGGCTACACATTATTAACTGGGGTCAGTCAATTTAGGCAAAAGTTATCAACCTGGCTGGAGTGAGAACACAGCTTAAATTAAAAGTGCTTTCATGTGGCTGAAAATTCACTTTCATAGTCATGCTGAATAAATGATTGGAGATTTTAGAAATTTAGATTTAAAAATTTAGATTTAAAAATTAAGTTTAGAAATTTTAGAAAACCGATGGATCAGTTTTAGAAAACTGATGGATCAATTTATCTTTGCTCTTAGTTAGAATGAATATATTTATGAATGTTCTTTGTATCCTTAACACTGTGTTCTCCATTACCAGGGAATATAAATCAGTAGAAGATACCATTCTTGCACTGAAAGAGGGAAGAAAACCATATGGGTAAAAGACAGGTGGAGGACAATTTTTGCAGCATCAAGCAAAACAGGAACTCCTTTAGCCTCCTGAGCATTTAGCCTAACTATAAATACATATTAGGTTCTCAAAAAACAAATATCGATTGATAAATAGACATGTGTGAGAATATATGTTATAAAGTTTACTAAAGTAATTTGACTGAGATACATGGTAAACATTTCAATATGCTGATCCAAAAGGAGTTTATGAGAGTAGACAGGGGAAAAAGCTTAATTTAAAAAAAGCAAATATTAATTCATAGGTCAACATACATAACACTGATAAGTATTATCAATATAGGAATATATCATCTCTAAGGTTATACAGTCAACACAGCCTCTGCATCGATTCTCAACGTCAAACCTAACATCTTTCGTTTGTCCTCGACATGTTTATCTCCCAAACCACGTACTGAGACTTGGGACTGGGGGATGGGGAAGCCATGCCATTTCTTAAAGGCAGATGGATAATCATGGTGGCCCAACAACAATCAAGACAAACTAATTTTTATTTATTTATTTACTTTCAACATTTTATTTTCACATCTTTATTGGAGTATAATTGCTTCACAATGTTGTGTTAGTTTCTGCTCTACAACAAAGTGAACCAGTTACATGTATACATACATCCCCATATCCCCTCCCTCTTGAGCCTCCCTCCCACCCTCCCTATCCCACCCCTGTAGGTCATCACAAAGCACCGAGCTGATCTTCCTGTGCTATGTGGCTGCTTCCGACTAGCTATCTATTTTACATTTGGTAGTGTATATATGTCAGTGTTACTCTCTCACTTCGTCCCAGCTTCCCCTTCTCCCACCCGTGTCCTCAAGTCCTTTCTCTATGTCTGCATCTTTATTCCTGCCCTGCCACCAGGTTCATCAGTACCATTTTTTTAGATTCCATATATATGTGTTAGCATATGGTATTTGTTTTTCTCTAACTTACTTCACTCTGCATGACAGTCTCTAGGTCCATCTGCCTCACTACAAAGAACTCAGTTTCGTTCCTTTTTATGGCTGAGTAATATTCCATTGTATATATGTGCCACATCTTCTTTATCCATTCATCTGTCAATGGACACTTAGGTTGCTTCCATGTCCTGGCTATTGTAAATCGTGCTGCAGTGAACATTTTGGTACATGTCTCTTTTTGAATTATGGTTTTCTCAGGGTATATGTCCAGTAGTGGGATTACTGGGTCATATGGTAGCTCTATTTTTGTTTTTTTAAGGAACCTCCACAGTGTTCTCCATAGTGGCTGTATCAACTTACATTCCCACCAACAGTGCAAGAGGGTTCCCTTTTCTCCACACCCTCTCCAGCATTTATTGTTTGTAGATTTTGTGATGATGGCCATTCTGACTGGTGTGAGGTGATGCCTCATTGTAGTTTTGATTTGCATTTCTCTAATGCTGAGTGATGTTGAACATCTTTTCATGTGTTTGTTGGCAATCTGTATATCTTCTTTGGAGAAATGTCTATTTAGGTCTTCTGCCCATTTTTGGATTGGGTTGTTTGTTTTTTTGATATTGAGCTTCATGAGACGATTGTATATTTTGGAGATTAATCCTTTGTCAGTTGCTTCATTTGCAAGTATTTTCTCCCATTCTGAGGGTTGTCTTTTGGTCTTATTTATGGTTTCCTTTGCTGTGCAAAAGCTTTTAAGTTTCATTAGGTCCCATTTGTTTATTTTTGTTTTTATTCCATTACTCTAGGAGGTGGGTCAAAAAGGATCTTTCTGTGATTTATGTCACAGAGTGTTCTGCCTATGCTTTCCTCTAAGAGTTTTATAGTGTCTGGCTTTACATTTAGGTCTTTAATCCATTTTGAGTTTATCTTTGTATATGGTGTTAGGAAGTGTTCTAATTTCATTCTTTTACATGTAGCTGTGCAGTTTTCCCAGCACCACTTATTGGACAAAGTAATTTTTAAAATACATTTTAGAAGAAAATATGTTTATAGTCATGATTTTTTCCCCAGCAACCTCCTTTAAACCACTTCTTAGAAACATAATGGCACACAGCACGGGCTCTCAAGAGATTCAGTCATTCCTGGCTCTGCCACATAATAGATCTATGAGCTTGGACAAGTGAGATAATATCACTAGACTGAAATAGCTTCAGATAGTGAAAATAATGGTGATAATGACGATAATGACAATACTGGTTCCTATTTCATAAGGTTCTTTAAAGGGTTTAGATGAAATAATCTATATTATTAGTGTTAGAACAATGCTTGACATATGATAAGAGCTCAACAAATACTACACCTTTAGAGAATGGTGAAGTAAACAGTAAGGACCAAAATACAAATCAAAGAGTGGAGTCATGGCCATCAGATGGAATGGGAGCTTAAACTAAGGCTTGAAGGAGATGGGTCAGTCCTACCATGTGACCTCAGCTTCTCTTTAAACTATACCCAATGTGCCTGGCGTACAGTAAACATTTAACAAATGTGGAATTAAGGAATAACCCTTATTGACTGAATCTGGGGTATTAAAATTGCTTCAACAGAAAATTGGCAAATTTTTGAGATTCCAGGCGAGGAGGCAGATTTCCTAGCAGCAGCTGACCAAAGCTGTCTCTTAATATCTAGCAGTGACAAAAAGATGGAGTACCCAGAAAGTCCCGATTGCCCTCTGTTGTGAAGTGATAGACCCGGGGTCCCCAACCCCCAGCCTGTTAGGAACCGCACAACAGGAGGTGAGCAGCAGGCGAGCGAGGGAAGCTTCATCTGTATTTACAGCTGCTCCCTATCGCTCGCATTACTGCCTGAGCTCCGCCTCCTGTCAGCATTCTGGTGACTTGTATAATTATTCCCTTATATATTACAATGTAATAATAATAGAAATAAAGTGTACAATAAATGTAACGTGCTTGAATCATCCCGAAACCATCCGCCCCCCCCAACGCCCGGTCCGTGGAAAAATTGTCTTCCACGAAACTGGTCCCTGGTACCAAAAATGTTGGGGACCGCTGTGATAGACTGAATCCCTGATTTCTCCCTCTTTACATTATTTGCTACTGATCTCTCCATAGCAAATCCAAAAGCAGCCTATTTGGCCCTCTACCTTCACCATTCCCTGCCACCCAGTGTGTCCTGGCAAGAAAGACAGGAAGATGCAAAGCTACATTCACCTTTCTGAAAGCCGTGCCTTTAAGCAGAGCAATACTACTTTTTCTGTTATCTTATTTTTTAGTTTACTTGAAGCATTCGGGAAAGATTTCTGTCCTTATTTCTGATGAAGTTTGCCAATTTCTATTGTTCTAAAGCATCAAGCCTCTTTCTGAAACAGAGACAGGAAGAAATCATCCAGGGTTTCTGACCAGTCTGCAAGTTTCTAATAGGCAGGATAGCCCCAGGCAGAAAGGCTAATACCATGAGTTTTGCTTTATAGAGGCCACAAGTTCCTGTAACACATGCCTTCTTTATGCCACTCCAACGGAAAATTAGACATTCATAGATTAAAACCTGCTTCAGAAAAGGATTGAATAACTTCATTCACTCTAAGATAGAAACTGCCATCAAAGCCCATTTTGTCATCAGACCCATGGAGTGGCATATGCTTGACAGATGTCAAGGAAGGGGGGTGTATGAGTTTTATGTATGTGCAGGGGCAGGACAGTGGGGGGATTGTCCTCATGGTAATTATAAACATGGTAAGTGATACCTGCACAAATTAACCTTAGGGTAAGAGATGTTAATATTAATCCTAATATTCAAATAATCTCAGTCTAAGGATCATGTAGATAAGTCCTTCCCAGACCATGCCAGGTCATGAAATCTAGCTGCTCATGATTAGACTTTTCCCTACAGCCTGGACTCTAATTCTTCACTTTCCTGTGCTGCCACTGTGAATTTCTTCCCACGTTCCCTGTCCTTCAACACCTCCTCCTTCTTTCATTACTAATAAATACCCAGCCTGACCTCATTCCAAATTATAAAAGGATAGTCCTGCTGCAACATAATTTTGTATTACTTTGGCAACCAAATCAAAACAAATTAAACATCTAATATTACAAAATGTACATCACAGGCCTTGGCGAATAAAATGATGCATAATTTTAGGGTCTCTGCGAGAAAACTCAAGTCAAATCAGGGGAGCAGGCTGTGGGGGAAAAGCAACAAATAAGATACAAAACTTAGAGCTAATTCTTCAGATAGCCAGAATGCAAAATCAAAACACATCGATAGAGTGATGGTTAGAAACATGAACGAACAGGCAAAAAGACTCTAGGATTCCATTCTTTCCGAAAGTCAGTGCTCAAAGAAATGAGGAGGGATGGCTCTTAGCAGATATGCTTACAGACATTCTTAAAAACAGTAGGTATGTTTGGTGGACTCATGCATTATGAACAATCATCAAATTTTACCTCCTGCAAAAAGTGATTGTACTCCCAGGTCTACACTAACAGTAGTACAAGGGCCAAATCAAAGGACCTAACAGAATCCCTTTATGCTGAACCAAAACACTCGGAGTATTTTGGGTTGTTGTTTCATGGTTGTTGCATATATATTTCATATTTTAGAAAAAATTAGCAAAGTAAACCCTAGGATCCTAGAAGGAATTCAGCACTATGTTGAAAATTCTCTGTCATGTTTATTACAACTGAAGATCTGTGAATGTTTGACCTTAAAAAGATTAGGAGCCATTATGGGAGCCATCGCACCTGACTCTATTTGTCCTTGGAGTATTACAAGATGGGCTTCTGGGGGCTTCCCTGGTGGCGCAGTGGTTGAGAATCTGCCTGCTAATGCAGGGGACACGGGTTCGAGCCCTGGTCTGGGAAGATCCCACATGCCGCGGAGCAACTGGGCCCGTGAGCCACAACTACTGAGCCTGCGCATCTGGAGCCTGTGCTCCGCAACAAGAGAGGCCACGATAGTGAGAGGCCCGCGCACCGCGATGAAGAGTGGCCCCCGCTTGCCGCAACTAGAGAAAGCCCTAGCACAGAAACGAAGACCCAACATAGCAATCAATCAATCAATCAATCAATTAAAAAAAAAAAAGAGACTCCTCATTTCCTCCTCTTCCCCTTTAAAAAAAAAAAAAAAAGATGGGCTTCTGGTTACATGTGTTTATAGGATATATTATTTCAATTATTTTAACTCAAATAATCTTCACAATATGGACACAAAGTTTAAAAATATGCCTATGAAGAAACCATAGGTGACCGATAAAGATTTATAATAAAAGTACATGAGAAGAACAAGAAAATGTCAGAACTGACCCTTTTCCTACTACTAAAACAAGCTCTTCTTCATCCATTTGAGGGTTAATATAATGATAATCTAATGAGATCAGGCAAGAGCCCCAAACTGATATCAACAACAAGACTATTTAAAGTATGAATTTGCATCCTGTATAATGATGTCTCACACTAAATACGTATTCTGCCTTCAACTAATAGTCTATGGTAGCATGAGGTTGTCACAATGAGCAAGACATTTAAAAAGTAAACCTCTAGAACAGCATTAATAAGATTTTAGTGGGAGAAAATGATTCTATACCGTAAATGAATAAAAAAGAAGTTAAATATTAGGTTTAAAATTTTTTCTCTTATACTTTTAAACTGTCAACGTTTGCGTATGTTTTTAAAAACTGTATTAGTATAGAACATGTATATAATTTGCAGATATACATATAATATGTACATGCATATTATATATAGATACCAAAGATAGATGTATATAGTTATGTTGGGGTGCAGGACATCAGCTGATAAGGAATATACATATCACATAGATACATATAAAAATATATTTGTGTGTGCCTGTGTGTGTAATAACCATTTTATTTAGAAACTTGTGGTTTACCTATAAAATGTTCAGTCATTTCAGGACTCTGAAAGACTAGTTAGCCCCTGGGGCACTTAGACTTGCTTTTCAAAGAATACCTTTTTGTACAATAGTTTATATTCACAGATATTTGATAAATAAACCAGATAATTTGTATTCTAAACTCTTAATGATTATGTTTCTATCAGTCAAGTCTCTCAAGCCTGAGGCTTTAATTTTATGCTGATGCAGTTCCAATGGCTATTTCCACCAGAAGGATACCTCTGGGCCAAAGAAACAATCTCGTCTGTATTCATTATTGTCCTAAATTACAGATATTAAAGATACATAAACCATGAAGCCACGTGGCGATATTTCCATGTAATACTTCCCAACTGACTCAGATAGGTTGTGTTTATACATCTGATTAAAGAATTGAAAAGATAAACCAGCACCTGATACCAATAAAGAGATAACAACTGTATTTTTGCGTATCATGATTTATTCATACTTCATTTTGTGGTAGTTATAACTAGGTCAAAGTTGAAAATAGCAGTTATAGGTGTCTTTGACAGTGGTAAAGTAATCAATGAAACCACTTTTACTTTTGTTAATTCCTGCACAGCTTAATTTAAAGCATTTTCAAAATAATTAGACAGCAAACTGAAGTCCTTCTATGTTAGTTGGGTTTTATGTTTGAGTATTGTATTTGATTGATTGTTTTAGTATATCACATTCTATACCTATACTAATTACTTTTTTTAAAAATAGACTTCAGTTTTTAGAGCAGTTTTGGGTCCACAACAAAACTGAGCAGAAGATACAGAGATTTCCCATATACCCCTTACCTCCACAGATGCATAGTCTCCCCCATTATCAACATCCCTCACCAGAGTGGTACATTTATTACAACTGATGAAACTATGTTGACAAATTATAATCACCCAAAGTCCATAGTTTACATTATGGTTCACTCTTCGTGTTGTATATTTTACAGGTTTGGACAAATTTATAATGACATTTATCCAACACTATAGTATCATACAGAGTGTTACACTGCCCTAAATATCCTCTGCACTTTGCCTTTTCATCCCTCCCTTCCCCCTAACCGCTGGCATCCACTGCCCTTCCTACTGTCTTCATAATTTTGCCTTTTCCAGAATATCATATAGTTGCAATCATATAGTATGTAGGCTTTCAGACTGGCTTCTTTCACTTAGTAATGTGCATTTAAGGTTCCGTCAAGCTTCCACAGCTTGATAGCTCATTAATTTTGGGCACTGAGTAATATCCCAATGTCTGGATGTACCACAGTTTATTTCTCCATTCACCTATTGAAGGACATCTTGGTTGCTTCCAAGTTTTATCAATGATGAATAAAGCTGCTGTAAACATTCATGTGCAGGTTTCTGTGTGGACATGCATTTTCAGCTCCTTTGGGTAAATATCAAGGAGCACAATTACCGGGTCGTGTGGTTAATGCTACACGTAGTTTTGCAAGAAACTGCCACACTGTCTTCCAAAGTGGCTGTACCCTTTTGCGTTCCCAACAGCAATAAATGAGAGTTCCTGTTGCTCCATGTTCTCGCCAGCATTTGGTGTTGTCAGTGTTCCAGATTTTGGCCGTTCTAATAGGTGTGTCATGGTATCTCCTTGTTTTAATTTGCATGTCCTTGATGACATAAGATGTGGAACATCTTATATGCTTATATGCTGTCTGTATATCTTCTTTGGTGAGGTTTTATTTTTTAAAGAACACTCGAATAATTTCGGGTTAAAATTGTTAAAATGAAGTGATTAAGATCTACAGAGCAACAACAGGAGTATGCATCAGGGAGCTTTCTGCCCCTAAGCTGCACAGAAAATCCCATTATAAAATGTATTAGCAGGTTTTCTAATCAGCTCAGCCTTAATATTCAAAGTTTAGTGAACACTCATCCAAATTCAGAAGCAGCCTCTCCCCTCATAGCATTATCAGTTTGTTTCCCCATCTTTCCCTGCTTCTCCTTAAGTGTACTTTCTTTTATCCTAATACTAATTACAATGGCTCAATAACAAATAGCTCGATATAAAGAGTACCTAATCAGTTTAATTAAATTCTGATGATATTGAAGACTTGCCCTTGAAATGGTCTATCTAGTTCCCAGAAGAATCAAATTAATTAACACTTTTAAAATAAAGGCATAAAAGCCCTTGTACACTCAAGTATTTAGTCTAAATTTAGGTACTCACTGAAGTGTTGCTCAGAGTAAAATATCAAGTAAAAAGATATTTTGAAAATCCACGTTTGAAAGAAAATACGTGCCCAATTTCTCGCCCTAGTAACCAAATGAGCACTTATTTTTTTCAGAGGGAAAAAAATCACGGATTTTAAAAAGGAGAGAGAAAGAGAAATCTGTTTACAGATTCTGACTTTCCCATTCACTAGCTGTATATGTGGTGGGTTATCTAATCAAGGTTGCTTCATGCATAATTTGAGGTAGCAGTACAGACTCATGCTGTTGAACAGATAGTAGCAATCCTGCTGAAGATGACTTCTGACATCCGAAAAAATTGTACAAATATAATTCTGTAATACGAACATTTTTCTTCTCCTCATTCCCTCTGGCCAACATGTAATGAACAAAACTCATTGTTTTTGCTCATTTTTAAAAGTATATTTGCTATGGCTCATTTTTCTCAGGGTGTTTTCTCCAGTTTCTGGTCACCACCAACCAGTCTTTTCCTTCTCAATAAATCTTCTCACACTAAGGCCTTTGAACTTTAGGAACGCTAACAGATTTCCTAAATATCTTAACAGAAATACTTCAGGAAACAGAACACAAGACAACTCACTACCAATCAGCAGCCAGTGAAACGTATTAAATATGCCAAGCTAAGATGACAAGCGGTGGAATCAAACATCACATACGTCAACCAAACACATGCTCTCTGCAAGCCCATCTTCAGAATCCTTGTCTTTCAGCTGCCTTATAAATATTTCAAATAAAGGAATGCCCACTGCGTCTAAGAAAGCCTAGTCTACTTCCCAATTGCTTTTTGTCCTTTCTTAAAAACCATTGAGCCTAAATTATTTCTCTCTGTAACTATTGGTTCCAACTCAGCTTTGTAAAGCAATTCATAAGAATTTGGTGCCCCCATTACACATGACCTTTCAGAAACAATCTTGCTCCCTAATAAAAGCTTGCTCCAGACTTTTCTCTTTTCAAGGTTGGTCATATTCAGGTACTCTCCATAAGACATAGTTGTAAACCTTTCTCCTGCAAATACACAAGTGGAATAACATGGCTACCCACATGAAACTAATTCTAAGAAAACTAATAAAATGTACTTAAATAAGCCCAAACCGCAAATTACAAAGCTGTTAATAATAGACAGTGAGAATGATAAAGAAGGCTTTTATTATAAGACTAGATGGCTTTCTTAAAGCACATGAGACCATTTTTAGGAAGCTTTGTATCACAGCACAATTTCCAATAATAGTAAGCATTGCAGCTTCCTCCTCTATCACTTAAATATAAGCAACATTAATTGGCCAGATAAGGGCTGTCCTACACAGAGTTGGGTAGATAGTTGTTGATGTAGAGCCTTCCAACCAGTGTGGTTACTGGTGAGCTGAGACGTTAATCTTCTCCTTTGCCCACCATGCATCTGAGGAAAGTTACATGGCCAGAGCCCCAGGCTGGTTGCTTCTATCCATGGGCAGTTTTCATCTGATTATATACCACTGTGATAGGCAAATAACATCCTTTCCTGTTGGTGCCGTGACACAAACATGTTTGGGGGAAAGTGGTTTATTTCATATAATATTAAAATAATTAGAAGTTCACTTCCTATGAAAAGAACGAAAACTGCTACCCAACATCTACTCATCCCACTAGATATTCCCACCACTAGACACTCTCTTGGGTTAGGCACTGTAGGCTTTTTTGAAGTTACGTGTTATATCTGTAAGCTTACACTTTGAGCAGTTATAACAGTTTCTTGGGTATATCAAACGAACTTCTATAAAGTTTTTGGGAAATTAGAAAATAAAACGAGGGCTCAAAGATAAGACCAGAAGTCCATGACGCTACTAATGACATAAAGTGAACGAGAAGGGTGATTTGGCAGGTCAAAGTGCAGCATGAACAGAGCTTTTGGAATTTAGGAGGAAAAGGAAAGAATAGAACAGAGGCTGGGAAGAATACTCCCAAAAGGAAGAAAAAGACAGCCACCAGGAGGTCATGGTAGGTCTTCTACCCTCAGCGGAAGCGGTCTACGTGCTCTACTTCAAGCGCCCTAGGAAAGGAGTGCTCTCAGTATAACACACCTGGTGAATAGCCTGCTACAACCTCTCCCAGCCACTTTTACGTAAGTAATAGATTTATAACACAAGTCACCTTGTGAAGCCCAATGCTCCGCCCAAAAATTGCCAGAGAAATCTTACGTACAAGATCAGGGTAGAATCTCTATTTTAGGGCATTAGTGGCAAGTAAGAGAAGACCAGTAAGCATGTGATTTTCTAATAGCTCGAGTACCCAACAACCAAGGAATTATGAGGAGAGGTTGTCATTCCCTGCCCTCTGCCAGCGTATCATTGGCAAGAGGGGAAGAGGCGGGTTAGGATTAGAAATGTCAATCCATACCCCACAGGTCTGATTGCTAGTGTAGGTCAGGTCCTGGGGTCACAGTGGAGAAGGGAGTCTTGTCCATTCCCCATGGCTCTCTGCTTGGGATTTGGTTCAGCCCATCATAGGTACTGAAGTTGAGTTCAGTGTCTACTGTCTGCCCAGCACCATGCTGAGAAGGACATAGTATCCACCTTCATAGACAAAGTCTGGTAAGGACGAACTTGTCAACAAATAAAACTGCACTGTGTAATGCACAAAAGAGCAAATTCTATATAAGAACATAAGAGGTACCATGGAGAAAGCAATTAACAGAGTCTGGAGGGCTGGGAGCACTTCATGTAAAAGTTAATGCCTGCACAGTGTTTTAATGATCGGCAGGGATTTTCCAGGCAGATAGGAGGGAGACGTGCACTCTAGGAAGAGGGAAGAACATGTGCCTGGTGTGTGGTGAGAGTTAAAAAGAGTTTCCGAGGGATCAAACATCGGTATGAAAGAGAGAGAAGAGGCTCTAGGGAGCGCCCAGATTATGAAGAGCTTTGAATAGCACATAAAAGAGCTTTGGCTTCATCTTCTTGACACAAGGGAGCCATAGAAAGATTGTGAGCAGTGCACCATACACAAAAATAAACTCAAAATTGCTTAAAGACTTAAATAGAAGATACGACACCGCAGAACTTCTAGAAGAGAACATAGGCAAAACATTCTCTGACATAAATCGTACAAATGTCTTCTTACGTCAGTCGCCCAAGGCAATAGAATTAAAAGCAAAAATAAACAAACGGGACCTAATCAAACTTATAAGCTTTTGTGCAGCAAAGGAAACCATAAACAAAACAAAAAGCCTAGGAGAAAATATTTGCAAATGATGTGACCGACAAAGGATTAATTTCCGAAATATACAAACAGCTCATACAACTCAATAACAAAAAAACAAACAACCCAATCAAAAAATGGGCAGAAGACCTAAATAGACATTTCTCCAAAGAAGACATACAGATGGCCAATAGGCATATGAAGAGATCCTGAATGTCACTAATTATTAGAGAAATGCAAATCAACACTACAATGAGGTACTGCCTCACACCAGTCAGAATGGCCATCATTAAAAAGTCTACAAAAAACAAATGCCAGAGAGGGTGTGGAGAAAAGGAACCCTCCTACACTGTTGGTGGGAATGTAAATTAGTACAGCCAATGTGGAAAACAGTATGGAGGTTCCTCAAAAAACTAAAAACAGAATCTCCATATGATCCAGCAATCCCACTCCTGGGCATATATCCAGACAAAACTATGATTGAAAAAGATACATGCACTCCTATGTTCATAGCAGCACTATTCACAATAGCCAACACATGGAAACCACCTAAATGTCCATCGACAGATGAATGGATAAAGAAGATGTGGTATATATATATACAATGGAATACTACTCAGTCATAAAAAAAGAATGAAATAATGCCATTTGCAGCAACATGGATGGACCTAGAGATTATCACACTAAATGAAGTAAGTCAGAGAAAGAAAAATACCACATGATATCACTTATATGTGGAATCTAAAATATGACAAAAATGCACTTATTTACACAACGGAAACAAACTCACAGACACTGAAAACAAGCTTATGGCTACCAAAGGGGAAAGGAGGTGGGGGAGGGATGGATTGGGAGTTTGGGATTTGCAAATGCAAACTATTATATACATGTATAACTCAATCACTCTGTTGTACACCAGAAACTAACACAACACTGTAAATCAACCATACTTCAATAAAATAAATGAAAAATGACCCATCTAAACTGAAAAAAAATATTGTGAGTGGGAGATTATGTTTTGAAATTTTAACTTTAGAGAAATTACTCCAGTCAGAATGGGAAATATAGTTTTGAAGGAATAAGACTTGATGTTGTGAAATGAATGAGGTGGTTATTGAAATAAAAGGGAAGAAGAAAGCAAGGAAGCAGGGGTTAAGAATGAGAGACCCTAACCAGCAGAATGCAAAATTGGAAGGCAGAAGCAAATGGGCAATCGAGAGGTAAACCATGGCAGACCAAGAGGGTAACAAAGAGCCTGTCGGTAAGAAACTGATTTGAGGTTAACTTTATATGTAGCAAGGACCCCCTTGTCACTTCTCTGATGTATGATTAGGTGATTCTGTTTACTTTGGGGTCATTTCTTAAAGGATAACACTGTCCTGGGATCTAGTGACTGTGGCTCTGGCAGCCACCAGTCTCCATGGGTGGGTCCAGAGCAGCAGCAGTGACAATGGCAACACCATTCAGGAAGGTCAGAGGTCAATGAAATAAAGAAACCCAAAGGAAAGTTAAACACCAAGCACTGTGTTTAACCTAGAAATTCTCTTTCTCATACTAAATATCAAAGGCTATAGATTTTGTGATTTTCATACTCTAGTCAAAACTTAGCAGACTCAGTGTGTTAAAAGAGAAACTGTGAGGCTCTTTCCTAGCCCAGCACAGATGTAAAGAGACCAGTGGGGCATGACAGGGTCAGTGCTCAGGTAACAGGATGTATACACATGGCCCTTGCCTGGCACCACTCAGCTTGGCCCAATAGCACCTGCAAACTAGTCTGACCATGACAGTCATAAGAATCACCTGGAGGTTCTGATTCAGTAGGTCTTCCCCCAAATATCTGTATTTTTCAGAAATGTCAATTGATATTGACAACCAGGTATGTACTGGAAATATTGGTCTAGTTCTAGGATTGTAAATCAATAAAGTTAAGTATGGAATATCTAAATAAAGTACATAACACACTCTTAAGATTAGAAATTTTTCACTTTACAAATGAGTCAGCAGGATTGAAGAACTGTAAAACTTCAAACCTACACAACAAAGTCAAAATGTTTTGATTTTGAACATCAAGGCAGAGTGGAGTACAAATCTGTACGAGCTTGGCAAGCTATTAAACCTACCTTCGCTGTGGGTACCATTTTTGTAATGTGGGAATATTCACATATGGTGGTTGTGAAGATGAAATAAAACAACTTATTTGGAGTGACTAGCAAACACCCAAGATAAAGCAAAACTCACTAAATGTTGATTCTCGCCTACCTCCCTTAAAAGCAAAATGTGAAATAAAATACACGGAGAGTGCTTCACATCATTGAAAAATACATAAAGATGTACTTAGTAACATATGTTATGAATTCATAAAAGGAATGGAAAAGAGTAGGTAAGAGACAAAAGCATGAATATTTCAAGTCATGGAACCAAATATTAAGTACAGTCTGGAATCATGCACGTCCTCCGTACTTAGCCGTCACACTTGTTATTTCATCGCAGCTATTCCTCTGGCTCAGCATCAGGACCGTCATAACATTTTACCTTCTCGCATGTCTATGGCTCAGGGATCTTATATTCCTTAATCAGGCAAGCCTTATATCAATAGTATCTATGTCATGATTGTAGTTATTTATTTGTGCTTGCTTTCCCTTCATTCTTAATTTGAATAGAATCATCTGTTTGATGTACTAAAAGATACTTCCTCTTGTTTTAGCATCAATTCAGGTTCATGAGGCTGGACATGTGAAGGAATAGAAAAAACTGAAACCAGAAGAGGAACATTAGAAGTGTTGAAAAATCACAGATCTCTCTCTGCACTTTTTACGTATAGAGAAAAAAATCTTTTGGCAGGATAAGTTGTTGACTTATTGATCTGTTGAAGCATTAATACTAAAACGGTAATTCATTTAATGTTAATGAATTCATTATTTTTCCCTTGCATCCCCACCCATTTCAAGGTAGCTTGGCTTTTTAATTTCTTGTGTCCAGGCTTTGGGAATGCACAGTTTTTTTGTTTTTTTTTTTTTTTAAAGTGTAAGTCCTTTGTAAAGTTCTTTTAAAAAACTTGGTCCTTTGGAGAGAAGTGGGAGGGCACCTCTGAAGCATTATGAGAAGTCAAGAGAGGCTCCAGGGGCTCCAAAGGAATCCAAGTCTGAGGCTCCAAAGGGAGAGGAAGTCTGTGAGTTCGGGGAGTAGTGTGAGCCTGTGCTGTCTCCCACTACACACCCCATGTGGTCAAACCTCAGTGCTGTGGCTTCGTGGGGCACCTATCTGAGAATCCGCATCGAGCACCTAGGTTCCTAGACATGCCAAAGATGACCACAAAACTCAAAGAGACCCAACAGGCAGGAAAATGAGGTGTCTTATCAATGATCAGTAGGGCCCCAAGACCCCTTCTTGAAGTTGTGGCCCTTCCCAAGCCCCAGGACATTAAGGTGGCCCTACCGATAGGAACATATGCCCATGGGGGCCCAGAGTCAGAATTAGGACCATTTAAAGAACGTTTTAACATGTGCTTTTCCAACTGAGCTTGTGGATTGAGATTTGTACTCACTGCAACTCTATTATTATGGCTTCTGAATAGCTTTTCTGTAGTTTAATTTTTATAGTGATGAGTACATTTAAAAAAAATATACTCCCAGCTAAAAGAATTTAGACGCTGAAGCAGAACTTTAAGATTAAAAATATAATAGTAATGATGTGTATATATAAACTTGCTAGGAGAGAGCCAAAGACTGCCTTTTACATATGATTTCTATCCCCTTTCTTTATTGACTCACTGATTTTTATGTTAATAACGTTTAGCTTTGATGGATGGTTTAGTTATTTGAAATGATGAAGGGTTAAGAAATTTAAACCCTGTCGCTTGGTACAAGACATAAACTGTGAAATGTTCCATCTCAGTTAAGGTTGCCATGAACTAAAATAATAATAAACAATCTGTGGGTGCTATATGCACAGTGCCTAGAAAAAGAATTTATTGCCCAGAATTATTTATTATTAAAAAATTATTGTAACTACTCAAAGAAGAAGTTAATGTTGGGTCATTCCCCACAATACGGAGATAATAAATGCTTGCTAATCATATAATATGAAAAGAGTATTACATCAATAAACATTAGATCTGTGCAAGCCCTCACCAATATCCACAATTATACCATTCTTAGATGTCAGATTAATGGAGTTAACACCCTTAAGAAAAACAAATGGACAAAAAAAAAAAAACCCCAAAACCCAGCACCTACCATATGAGAATTTATTTTTAATGAACATTTTATCTTAAGACAGTCTATATTACCAAGGAGCTAGATATTAAAGGGAGGGCAAAAAATGTTACATTATTTGATCACAGTAGCAAAATTGTTTTAAAATGAAAAGCAATGAACTGAATAGCACCTTGCCGAGTCAAGAGCTATTCTATCCTGATTGTTGTCTTGAAGATGTTTATTGCATTTCATCTTTTCCTTTACTTGTCTTTTTATCATTTAATTTCTCCCCCAGTTTTTAAATTTGGGTGCCAGGCCCATTTTCTAATTGACATGTTGCTATGCAAAAGCACAGACAGTTTTGGCTTGGCTTTTCCTCCTGCCCTTAGCAATAGTTAAGTCAGTAAATTGCCTCTGCAGCTTGTAACAGCCCTGCTGTTCCTTGTTCTTCCCCTTGCAAATTAGCCCCTTAGGAAGACACTGATATTTGGACTTAGAAATGATAGTGGAAAACTACTCAGACTTTTAGACATAAATTGAGAAGCATTTCTAGATGAAGTATCATATTCATCCATTCATTTAAAAATTAATTCTTTCACATGTAGGGGTACGGCTTTATGAACCACTGGTAGATCTTTGGGAGCTGAAAGAAAGCTAGGATGGCAACATTCAGTGAAAATTTATGTTTGCTATTAAGTTGGTTCAAGCAAATTTACTTTTTATTTCAATAATACTCTTAAACATATGAACACAAACTGGATACAAATCCAGTATCAATAAAGGCACTGAATATGAATATGTATTTAACCAGCTAAGTAAATGTGAGTATAGGTATACCTCTGTACATGCAAGTTTAGTCACTCGCACAGACAAATCTCTGTCAAGCTGAAACAGGAATGATGGTTCAGATCAATTGTGTACAAACTAATGCTGATCCTTGACAGCCTATTAAACTATGCAATCACCTCCCAAAATAATAAAAGGAAGAGAGCAAGGGAGAGGTAACATCAAATTGAATCGTTTTATTGCAATAATTCTAACATCGGGTGCTGAGAACCTACACAAGGATGATGGCAGAGAGCCTCAGGGGACAGATGCGGTGTCATATTTATATGTGTATCCTTATACCTGGCTGGTTTATAGTGAGTAAATCCAGAAGCATGTGGGAAAAAACAAGAGCAAGAGAATTTAATGGATTATTTAACAAAGAATCTTAAATCAAGAATTTTCAAATTTTTGAAGTGTAAAAATTGGAAAGTTAGAGTTGGTTCCTGGGGATAATTTGTTAGTATCTGTAATGGTCAGTTTTATGTGTCAACTTGGCTGGTTTATAGTATGTACTGATTCAATCAGACCTCAATCTAGGTGTTACTGTGAAGGTATTTTGTAGATGTGGTTAACATCTGTAATCAGTTGACTGGTAAAGTAGATTATTCTCAGTAATGTGGGTGGGCCTCATCTGCTCAGTCAGAAGGCCTTAAAAGCCAAGCTAAGGTTTCCCTGAGAAGAAAAACATTCTGCCTCAAGGATATAGCCTCAACTCCTATCACAATTTCCAGCCTACCAGCCTACCCTACAGATTTTGGATTTGTCAGCTCCCACAATCACATATCATATAAGCCAATCCCCTGAAATAAATAGGAGATATGAGTGTGTGTGTGTGTGTGTGTAGCGCTTAGGCATAAATAACCCCAATGTCCTTTAAAATGATAACATGGCTACTTTTAATTTTCAAACATAGCCTTGACACCTAGACTGAAAGCACTACATTATAAACCAGTTGCAACAGTCAGCTTTATATTTAAGGCATTCAAACTTCCATGAATTTAGGAAAGAGTCCACAAAGACCAAAGAGAGATCATCTCACTATAAAGTGGTATTTGCTTGACAATGTCAACTCCCAAAAGGACATTGTCACAGAAATTCTTACTAAGACACGATATCAGGGTTCTCCAGAACATCCTTAATCCAACTGGTTTGGGGTATGCTAATTTTGGACATCATCTGTATGGAGATTGCTGTAGGCCGTGAAAGCTCCAGCACTAAGCTGAGAGTGACACATCAGGGTTGATATCTGGGAATAGGTCTGGGAATTATTAACAGGGATGATGATATATGAAGCAAAGAAGGAATCTCAAAGGACGCTAATATCTCAATCATGAGTGCTTACTACATGTCAGGCCTTGTGCCCAGCATTCCTTATAAAGGATCTGATTTAAGCCTTACAACTACTTTCTACTGTAAATATTACTGTATCCTTTTCACAGATGGGAAAACTAAGACTGGAGAGGTCAAATAACTTGCCCAAGGTCAAAGATCCAGGATTCCAACACTGGTCTTTCTGACACTGGATCTGGTGGTTTTCACCACAAAACTAGTGCATGACCTGCCGTATATTGTAAATGAAGACACTGAATTCACAGCCACAGTTAAGGGATGGGGAGAAAAAAAAGAATAAGAAAAGTTGCCAAAGAAAGAACAACCCCAGAGTTAGGAAAAGATTTTGGGTAATGTTTTAAGTTTCCAAAAGAAGTGGACAAAAAAATTAACCCTTAAAGAAGTAAGAAGGGGGCTTCCCTGGTGGTGCAGTGGTTGAGAGTCTGCCTGCCAATGCAGGGGACACGGTTTCGAGCCCTGGTGTGGGAGGATCCCACATGCTGCGGAGCCAACTAGGCCCGTGAGCCACAACTACTGAGCCTGCGCGTCTGGAGCCTGTGCTCCGTAACAAGAGAGGCCGCGATAGTGAGAGGCCCGTGCACCGCGATGAAGAGTGGCCCCCGCTTGCCACAACTAGAGAAAGCCCTCCCACGGAAACGAAGACCCAACACAGCCATAAATAAATAAATAAATAAATAAATAAATAAATAAATAAAATTAAAAAGAAAAAAAAGAAGAAGGAAGTGAGAAATATTGTACATCAAATAAGTGTAAAGAACAAGAACAGGGAGATGGTCTTTTGTCTAAAGTCACTGAAGGCAGGAATGGCGAGAAAAATAAAGGCAGTGGTTAAGAAATTCAGAGATTTAAAAGATACAAAAAAAAATCGTAGCCAAAAGGCAAATAAAAGTTAAACAGTTGTAAAAAAAAAAAAAATAAATAAACGAACAGAAACCTCAGTTAAATAGAGTTGGGAGACCAGCAGGGGAAGCTCTCTTGCCCTGCAAGGATAGCAGAGCCCAATGGAAGAACACAAACTCTTCTTTCCTGGCAAGAACTCAGCCAATGAAAAGCCAGGGACTCTTTGTTTACGGTTACCCTCCCAGCTTCCTTTTTCCCTTTGCAAAAACGTTCTCCTTCCCTTGTCCTGCAGGGATTTACACGTGTCTCATCATAATTGTAGACCCCAAATGGCAATTCTCTGCTGATCTCAAATAAACCCATCTTTGCA
This sequence comes from Eschrichtius robustus, assembly GCF_028021215.1. NCBI lineage: Eukaryota > Metazoa > Chordata > Mammalia > Artiodactyla > Eschrichtiidae > Eschrichtius > Eschrichtius robustus. The sequence continues at coordinate 84,864,136 of NC_090837.1, forward strand.
GGAGAAATATCTGGCAGTCTATTTGTTTCAGGTCAACACAGTCTTTTGTCAGGTGGTTCAAAGAAGACACATGGAAACCATTTGCCTCAGAAAGTAGGGAAGAATACCTAGGAAGAAAGAGAGAGCTCCAGGATGATAGGTAATAGATGATATTAGCTAGGTAGCAATATGAGGGGGAGGGGACGGGGTGGGAGTGAGAGAAGAAGGGAAAGAGAAAAATGAAAATTCTCATCCTTCAGATGTCAGTATTTAGTTGGTGTCTTAAGTTTTCCAGGAGGTCAGCTGTTAGGAACATGATTCACAATTTCCTACAGAAATGACGGTCTATGTATTGGAGGTGGGTCTGTGACTGTCTCACAAAGATCCATGTAACTCATAAAGAAAAAATAGCTGTGATCCTTGCCTACTGTGATACTTCTCAAATGAACACAAACATGACCTTTAAAAGAAAATGAGCAGTGCAATACCCAATATAAACCTTAACAGAACCATGCAATTGAATGAGTTTCTTTTTAAATTTAAATGCTACCCAGTTTAGTTAGAGGAGACAGAGCTGATAGAGATTAAGGAAGCACTAAGTAGGTGCTTTATCTAGTCAGCTGGGGCACTCCTGAAAAGATAAAGATAGCTAAGCCACCACCGGCTTGGAGGAGGGGGAAGGGGAAGAGGAGGAAGAGAGAGAGAGAGATGCAGGAGTGATGGGTGAATCCCAGAGTCTACTTTCCTTCTTTTTTTTTTTTTTTTTTTAACAACCTGCTCATTTCCAAAAAAACAATTTGAAGTAGTTCCCCCAATGACTGCTTAGTTGGCTAGCCTGCTTACCTTCTGAAAAAAACTGGCTAGAAAGAAAGCAGACAAGAGGAATGAAAATGCCTCAGTGACAAATTAATGATGACTCATTGATAATAATGAGGAAGAGAAAGGGAGCGAACATTTATTAAACAAGATTCAATATTTACTGTGCATTAAAACTATATCTTCTAATTGCTATGCCACGGGTTCTGTTTGTATATATCAAAAAAAAGTACTACATACCACCTTTGTGGCCACTACTCAATGTTCAGACAGCATCTTGTCCTCTGTGCTCCATTCCATTCTCATTTCATTGTGTTTATTCTGCCTGTCAACCACTAACTAGATTGTATGAGTATAGGAGTGAGCGTTTGCCTCTCCACAAGACCGTGAGGACCTTGAGGTTGGGACGATGTAAAAAGTAACTTTTAAGATCTCCAGCACTGAGTAAAGGGTCCAGAATTTGGTGGATTGTTCAACATTAAGATATTAAATTGAAGTATACTGAAATTTAACTCTTGGAGATTAACGATGCAGAACAGCCAGAATGGAGAAATTTCAGGTATTGTAGTGCGGTTGGAAGAGCATATCAAAATGTCAATGACTAGGGGGTTATCCATGTTCTTTTCCATAAATCCATAACCCTTAGTATATCAAACCAATTCTTCAAGTCTCCAAATAATATGAAAGTACTAATATGAGAGTACTAATAATATGAGAGTACTTCTTGCTTCCTTAATGACTGGAAGCAAGAAGCTGGACCAGCTGACAACCTGAGATTCTATACAGCTCTAAGAGGCATGTTTCCATGAAAACAGTGTAGTCACATACAAGACACTGTGAAAAACAGACAAAGATATCAGTGTATGGGTATTCATCGCCTTCTTTCCTCCTCATCTTTAAAAAGGAAGGAGCATTTGTTGCTTTAGAGACTACTGGGCTTGGTATTTTGGGTATATTTGTCTGGAAAACCAATAGCCAGGAGAACTGGAAAAAGTCCAGAAAGGCTAGATTTATCTACATGAGTAAAGGGAGAAAAAGCTCAGGTGAAGAAAATGGGATTCTGAAAGGGAAAGTGTGGAGTAATCAAGCCAGCGGGGAATCAGTCTGGGGTGAGTTTGATGAGGCAGAGGCAGGGGACTTTCTGGAAGCAGCTTCCATGCTTTTTGAGCTACTAAGAGAGAAAGAGAGAGAATAAGAAAGAATTTTAAGTTTGTCTATAGTATTTTGAAAGGAATCTCCCATTCTTGTGTCACACAAAGGCTTCAATACTTTTTCAGTGTAAGACTAATAATTCTTTTCATTGCAATGCTCTGCTGAAATAGGTCATAAAACGAGCCAACTATGTTCAAGTAACATTGTTTTCAAATTTTGGGTAGTTTCGCAAGACATGTGATTTTCACAAAGCTACCTCAATCCCAGATGCTGAAATTCTACTCATCAATAAAGCTCTAACTCAAATGCCACCTCCTCCATGAAGTCCTCCCTAGTCTTTCTATTAAGGTACGATTCTCCTTTCTTTATTGTAGTCATTAGAGATGTTCACAAACATTCTGGTTCTCCACCTTCCAGGCCCCTGGTATAATTGCACTTGCTCACCCCTTTGAAGTCAGGCTGGCCATGTAACTTGTTTGACCCAATGGAATGTGGGCAAAAGACTCTAAAAGCCAGCACATGATTTTCATGTTTTCCCGGCCTCACCATTTACCCTGGAATACTAGTAACATTCCAGATGCTGGAACATCCCTCAGGCTGGGTCCAAGAGTGAGAAGACATGGAACAGAGCTTCTAGTAGGACCATGACGAGCACATAATGTGCATGAAAAGTAAACATTTGTCATTATAGGCCATTAAGATTTAGGGGCTGTTTGTTATCTTAGCATAATCTAGCATTCTCTGACATAAGCATAATCTCTGTGAAGCTCTATAACTCAATTTATCACTCTCTTTTTCATAATTAAACTTATTGGCAAGCATTTCTTATCTCATATTCAAGACTAAGCACTTTGAGGGCAGTAGTATTATCTTAAAAATGTCTTATTATTTCTCATTGTGGTGAGCACATCATATTGGCAAAAATTAGTGAGTGGATAAATATGTAGTAAAGATATTATTATAGCTATTACTTATAGCTATCTATGATTACTCTGACAACAAAATGATGGTAAATTAAAACTCTACATAGAGTGTTTTCTTAATTTCTTGAGTCTTTCTAACTAATGCTCTATAACTATGAATCACCATGATTTTCATTAAAAAATAGTTGCTGAAGTCACCCATTGAACTGATCCTTACTGAGACAACCTTGCAGAGATGCTTATGTTACTGTCCTAGCATACATAACAGCAATCAAGGAAACGCCATGTTTAAATAACTCCTAATGAACAGAAGAAATGCTCACTAAAGGAAAAATCTGTAAGAGCCTCCAAAGTGTGCACCAAAAATAAGAGCTTTGAAAGAAAACACGAATGTAATAAAATTCACCAATGTTTCAGTGGTTTTTGAGAGTATGATTCAAACATCGGATTTACAAATTAACACAGAGTTTTTGGTAAATAACATAAAATTGCTAAATTGAACCTAACTTGATTATTTTATTACAAAAATAAAATTTTAGTGATGAATGTCATGCATCAGCTAAATAAGTTTTTTCCTTTTCTTGCTGAATAACTCAATTAAAACCAAACCAGTAGAAAATCACAGAATAGCTTAAGGTCAAAAAGTAAAATTTTTCCTTTACTTAGTTTGTTTCATCAACAACCCTCAAAAAAGACAAAAGTTCCTCACATTAAAGGTAAAACCTGGAGACTAGACAAAAACAATATGAGAAACAATCATTTGTTATCTACAGTTTAATAATCCCAGAGTCACTTTTTACTTTTCTGAAAGAGACATATTGGGTTGGCTAAAAAGTCGTTCGGGTTTTTCCGTAAGATCTTACACCAAAACACAAACGAACTTTTTGGCCAGTCCAATAAATAGATTAATATTCTGATAATCATTACTTTGAACAGATTTTTTTCTTAAATTATTAAAGTCGAGTTTTTAGTTATTCTATAACTTGCAATAAATAGGAGAAAATTTCAAGTGTTACTGAAATTAAAAAAAAAAAAAGATGGCCAGACATCATCCTCCAAAAACATATGTTATTATAAATGGGATTCCTCTCCTCAGGTTCCCATGAGTTAGTTGGTCATCCCAAAGAATTTGAAGTCAATTTGGGAGTATTAGATCTCACTTCATCTGGTAGCCAGTTTTTGTACCTGGCAGATGACATGGTAAAAAATGATCTCCATCTTCAACCAACTGTCTGGTGGCATCCATTCAGCCTCATCTGGAAGCTGCTGGAGTGATAGTCTGAGGGGATAGTATGAAAACACTTATTAAAGCCAGCCTCATAGAAATCAGGCCTCGTTGTCAAGACCCTAGCCAACTCCACAAGCTGAGTATCTATACAGTGGAACCTCTCCAGAAGCAGGCTCTGCCTCTACTGCCAGTACAGTTTGTATTCAGCAGAAAAACAAAAACGCAAATTTGGAAGAAAAAAAAAAGAGTCAGGGAATGACACGGGTCTAGACTTTTTAGCCACACATGTCATCCAGCGTGTTCAGTAGAGCTGGCTCCGTTTAAGTGGTTGATGTTAGGTACTCAATGATCGAATGCTTGATTACCCAAAACTGCATGGGACGAAAAAAATGAGATGTTGTCCAGATACAGGAGGGGTTTGTAGACTCAAAACAAAGATAGAACTAGCTATAGAGTTTCAATATTTCCTAATTTCAAAAGGTTGCTCTTGACCAATTTTTAAGCCTTGAGTAATTCATCAGACTGGGAAAGAATCAGCAGTAGCTGCAAAATAAACAAATGGCAGGATTTCAAAAGAAATGGGATTGTAACAATAAGATGCCAATTGTGCTAAGTGAAGATTTTAAAACATTAATTTTTTACAGTAATGGAAAAATATATATGTACGACTATTCCCTATTCACTGTAGTCCTACTAGTCTAAAATAACCCAGTGCTATTGAGAGTGATACCTATGGACCTTTTTTCCTGACAAGTTCAAGGTTCAAGTACACACATACACACACACGTTTCTTTACCAAAGTGTGAGTGTGATTTTTATGCTGTTAGTTAGCTGACTATTTTAAGATAACATTTAATGGATATCATCTCAAGCCAAGGTAAAAACAAAAAGTCAAGATTTTAAAAGTATCTTTTTTTTTTAAGTCTCTGTTTTCAGTTTTCCTATGAGTCATGGGCAACCTGCTGCTTTGTGCCAGAACTTTTCCTGTATTTCTTCTATTACTTTTTATCAATTACAAATGGCCCCCTCAGAACAACAAATAAAATGCATTTTTTAAAATTCTTCCTTAAAGAGCCAAACAAAAGATGTTTGAAGAAAAATTGTTATTCTTAGTAGAATGAATTGAGATTCATTAGGATCTTTTCTATGTATTCATCTTTTCCTGTAACGGCCAAATCATAATTGCTCTTGGTAGTCTCCTTACACCATAAATCAGAGAATGGAAATTTACATCTGAGTCTGCTGTGTCATTGCTATTCCTTCCTTGTCCAAGAAGGGCTCTGGCCATCAGTTTTTCTTATGTCCTATAATAAAGTTTAAAACATACGGCTATTTTGACTTCATAAGCAACAAACAAATCTCTAAAGACATCTACTTACTGGGAAGGAAAAACTAAAAAATATAAATTTGGTAGCACAAGTTTCTTTTTATTTCCTTAAAATCAAATTTCTAAATATTCTATAGATGCTTTTCATCCTCATTACTTGCACTCTGAGAAATTTTTCTTTAAATCCTAAAGTCAAATGGCTGTTTGAAAGAGAGAGGTTAAATCAAAACAATTTCTCTTCATTTTTAATCGGAAATTTTTTCATAAAAGAAATATTAGTAAAAAAAGAATAAGTATATTTTCCTAGATAAATATTGTTAAATGACCCCTTTTCTTTCTCCTGCAAAAAAAAAAAAAAAAAAAGATTTAAAACAAAATTCTAAGTGACAAATCTGGAACAGCTATGAATCTAAATTTTTTTTTTAAATACAGAAGACAGTTACTACCATCAAAATATATTTCAAATCAATTCATTCCGTTTTTGAAATCAAATCTTCAACTACAGAAAACTCAAGTCTGTTGACTTGAAAGATATACTAGAAGATTTCACAAGATTCAGAAACTGCGTTTTGAAAAATATAAACAGTGGATATGTATATAATAAATGAGCACATACCATTTGAAAAGAAGGGAAAGCTGTTTCTAAATGTTTATTGCTGCATCATATTTATAATAAAAAAAATTAAGGTATTTTCATTATTAAACTATTTAAATGTTTAGATGAGACTTTCTTTCGTGTTCTCCATAACTAGGCCAGAATTTCTATACAATTACCATCTGAATAAAATACATTCAGTGAGTGAAAGAACAACCAAATAGACAAATGACCTTATAAATAAAAATCATGGTACTATGATAACTAAGGCCAGCAAACCAAGCTCTCCAATCAATTTAGTGAAGTGGGTTTTAAATGTGTTTAAATATGAGAATCCATTAAAAACAATTTAATTTGAATTAGTGAGTTTTGTTTACTTCATTAAAAAGTCTGACTTAAAAAAAAAAATAGTGAACCTGGTGCTTCTGGCCTTGAAAGAGCAACAACATATTTCCCATTCTAAACCACTAGAAAACTGGACAGAATATATGAAGCAACTGTTTCCTAAAATTAGACAACAGACAACATGTGGCCATTGTCCCTGGGATAACGTAAATAAATAAGATGAATCCTAAGATAGTCTTGGCTTTTTGCATTGAGATAACTTCTAGACCATGAAGGAGAAGCCCAAGCAGAGCTCAGCAAGGTCTTGCTGAGTTGAACAGACAACTCAAAACAACTCAGACAACTCCAGAACAAGGAGTTCAGGGAAGCCTAGATAACCAGAATTTGTGGAATAGAGTTCTAGAGAGGAAACAATTATGACATGCAGGAGTCCCAAAAATCTATTCAGGAGTCCCCATGAGTCTTCGGCTAAATACCAATCTGAGTACGTGTAGAGTAAAACCTCACAAGGCTGGGGAAGTGCAAATTCTAAGAAAAGAGCAATTACTGGAGAACTGTAGGCAGAAAACGGGCTGCAAATAGACTGAGTTTTCAAGCGCCAGAGTGGAGAGACCTCCTTGAATACACAACACGTTTAACAGAGAGTTTGAAAGGCTCATACCTCAGTAGCAGGGCTAAACTAGCCCTAAGGTATCCTTTATACCCGCCCTATAAAAAGCTTCACGTCCTAATATAAGCACAAAAGAACCAACCCTACAAGTTAACTGCCTGCAAAACCAAAATCCAACATTCTTTAAAGGAATGCAACAAAACACAGAAACTAAAACATCAGTTCCTATCTAGAATCCAATTAAAATTTATTACCTATATAAAGGAGCAGGACAATTATCAGAAAAAGAATCAATAAATAAAACGAATCCAGAAATGACAGATAATTTGTAATTATCTCGCAAGCTTGTTCAAACAGCTGTTATAAATGTGTTCAACATGCATAAGGTTTTAATTATATGAAAAGAGAATTACAGATTTAAAAAATTCATGAAATGGAATCTCTAGAGATGGAAAAATGTAATTATCTGAATTCAAAACATCAGTTGATTAAGAGCAGATTAGATATGGCACAGGAAAAGATCAGTAAACTTGAAGACATAACAATATAAATGATCCAAAATGAAACTCAGAGAGAAAATTGACAGAAATAAATGAAGAGAATGTAAGTGATACTGACATCACATAACTGGAGTCTCAGAAGGCAGGAAAAATATTTGCAGAAAAATGGCCCCTAAATTGATAAATCTGCTGAAAACTATAAATCCACAGATCTGAGAAACTCAATGAACCCCAAACAGAATGAACCTAATGAAAACCATGCCAAAGTAAATCAAATGGCTGAAAACTACTGACAAAGAGGAAGTCTTCTAAGATGGAGCCTGAGAAAAGAGATTACATTATCTAGAGGAACAAAGCTAAGAATTATTAGAAACATTTTCAGAAAATATTCAAGCTAGGAGACAATGGAAAACATCTGAAAGAAAAAGAATGTTAACAAGATAACAAGAATTCCATACTGAGAGAGAAAATAAATTTCCAAATTAAAGGTAAAATAAAGCATTTTCAGACAAACAAGTTCTGAGAGCATTTGTTGCCATTTGTCTCCACAAACAACAAATGTTAAAAGTTCTTGAGGTAGAAAGAGATCCAAATAAAGCCTGGAGTTTAGTTGACAGTAACATGCCCATGTTGGTTTTCTAGTTTGACAAATGTATCATGATAATATAAGAGGTTAACAGGAGGGGAAACTGGGTGAGGAGTATACAGGAACTCTCTGCATAAATCTTTGCAACTTTTCTATAAATCTGAACCTATTCTAAAATTTAAAATTTAATGAAAAAAATGAAAACATCTGCCCTTTAAATGATACTATTAAGGGAATAAAAATACAAGTCACAGAATGGAATAAAATATTTGCAAAACATATATATAATAAAGGGCTTGTATCTAAAATTTTAAAAACTCCCAAGTCAATAATAGGAAAAAACAACTCAGTAAAAATGGACAAGGGAATTTCCCGGTGGTCCAGTGGTTAGGACTCTGTGCTTTCACTGCCGAGGGCCCTGGTTCAATCCCTGGTCAGGGAGCTAAGATCTCACAAGCTGCTCAGTGCAGCCAAAAAAAAAAAAAAAAAAAAAGGACAAGATATTTTAACAAAGAAGAGACACAGATGGCATTACACTAAAAACCAGTGCTGAAATCAATAGTTATTGGGAAAATACAAATTAAAACCACAATGAGATGGCACCACACACCTAGTAGAATGGCTAAAATTTTGAAATCTGACAGGCAAAGATCTGGAACAACAGGAACTTTCACTTACCTTGACAGTGTAAGGTAAAAGCCCTTGAAAGTGTATTACTTTGAAGGAAGTGGTTCAATTATCAAGAATTGTGCTAGGGTAAGAAGGTCTTTTTAAGTTTGAAGTGAAAGGCAAAAACAATAAAAGTAAAAACTGAGAAATATGAATATCAACATTTAAAACTGGCTGTCAAAATTATGAAAAATAAAATGAGAAGTTAAATGAGAAACTAAGAAAAATGTTAGCAAACTATGAAATTGACCAAGAGTTAACATATTAAGGACTTCCATAAAATTATAAAACAGAATAACCTAGTACAAATGGAAACAAGGATTATGCACTGACAGCTCAGAAAAGAATAAATCAAATGTTCAAAGGACAATAAAAAACTTTTCATCTTGATTAGTAATAAAAGGAATGAAAATTTTATCTATCAATTTGGCCACAATTTTTAAACAAAAATCAGCCCAATGGTACAAGAACATAGACTAAAACATTTTTGGTTGAAATGCAAATAAATACAAATACTCTGGAAAACAATTTGGCAATATGTATCAAAACCTTTAAAATGTACATTTTGTTTAACAAAAAGACAATCTGTGGAATGGGAGAAAATTTTTGCAAATGATGTGACTGACAAGGGATGAATTTCCAAAATATCCAAATGGCTTATACAGCTCAATATCAAAAAAAAAACAGAGACAACCCAATCAAAAAATAGGCAGAAGACCTAAATAGACATATTTCCAAAGAAGACATACAGATGGCCAACAGGCACATGAAAAGATGCTCAACATTGCTAATGATTAGAGAAATGCAAATCAAAACCACAATGAGGTATCACTTCACACCAGTCAGAATGGCCTTCATCAAAAAGTCTACAAATAATAAATGCTGGAAAGGGTGTGGAGGATAAGGAACCCTCCTACACTTTTAGTGGGAATGTAAATTGGTACAGCCACTAAGGACAACAGTACAAAGGTTCCTTCAAAAACTAAAAATAAAGTTGCCAAATGATCCAGCAATCCCACTCCTGGGCATATATCCAGAAAAGATGAAAAATTCGAAAGATATATGCACCCCCATGTTCATCACAGCACTATTTACAATAGCCAATTCATGGAAGCAACCTACATGTCCATTGACAGATGAATGGATAAAGAAGATGTGGTATATATATACAATGAAATATTACTCAGCCATAAAAAAGAATGAAATAATGCCATTTGCAGCAACATGGATAGACCGAGAGACCATCATACTAAGGGAAGTAAGTCAGACAGAGAAAGACAGATAACATATGATATCACTTATATGTGGAATCTAAAAAAATGATACAAATGAACTTATTTACGAAACAGAAATAGACCCACAGACATAGAAAACAAACTTATAGTTACCAAAGGGGAAAGGGGGGAGGGACAAATTAGTAATTTGAGATTAACAGATACACACTACTATATATAAGACATAAACAACAAAGACCTACTGTATTCCATAGGGAACTATATTCAATATCTTGTAATATAATGGAAAAGAATCTGAAAAAGAATATATATATGTTTAATTGAATCACTTTGCTGTATACCTGAAACACTGTAAATCAAATATACTTCGATTTTTTAAAATGTACATTTTGTTTGTCTCAGCAATAAGTACTGATATATGCAAATATTTAGCTACACGGATATTCATCTTGGTGATAATTCTGATAATTCTGAGTTGGAAATTACCAATGGCAATATTTAAACAAATTAGGTCATACAATGAGATGACTATGCAAATATTAAAATAATGCTGTATAAAAATACATTATGAGATATTTAATAAGAAATGTGGACTATTACAGAGTAAAACAGAAAGATTTGATTTCATTCATTAATTTATTTAAAAATGAGGAGCTGAGGGGGCTTCCCTGGTGGAGCAGTGGTTGAGAGTCTGCCTGCCAATGCAGGGGACACGGGTTCGAGCCCTGGTCTGGGAAGATCCCACATACCGCGGAGCAACTGGACCCGTGAGCCACAACTGCTGAGCCTGCGCGTCTGGAGCCTGTGCTCCGCAACACGAGAGGCCACGATAGTGAGAGGCCCGCGCACCGCGATGAAGAGTGGTCCCCACTTGCCGCAACTGGAGGAAGCCCTCACACAGAAACGAAGACCCAACACAGCCAAAAAAAATAAATAAATTAATTAATTAAAAAAAAATCCTATGAGAACAAAGTTTAAAAAAAAAAAAATGAGGAGCTGAAAATATACAAGGTAAGATAATTCTGGAACATTTTATCATCAAGAAGCCAAGAAGCTATTAAAGACTACTAAGGTCTTTGTAGGACTTTGGAACAATCTGGAAAGGACACTTCCACTGGCAAAATATGGAAAAATTTGAGCATCAATAAGTATAATATCTGCAAAGGATTTAAAGATACCAAATATATTTAAATCTATGAGTCTGCAATGATACTCCAAATAGAAAAAAGAAAATCTCATTGGATACCTTTACATGAGATTAGGAAACCAACTCATTATTTTCTGAGCTGGCAAATAAGGTGGAAAAATCAAGAATTTATTCTCTTTCCTATGTAGAATATAATTCAGTGTATCAAAAGATTGCTATACAGAAATAGAGACACAGACATAGAGAACAAATGTATGGATACCAAGGGGGAAAGGGGTGGGGTGGGAGGAATTGGGAGACTGGGACTGACACATATACATTATTGATACTATGTATAAAATAGACAACTGATGGGAACATACTGTATAGCACAGGGAACTCTACCTAATGCACTGTGGTAACCTAAATGGGAGGGAAGTCCAAAAGGGAGGGGACTGATTCATTTTGTTGTGCAGTGGAGGCTAATACAACATTGTAAAGCAACCATACTCTAATAAAAATTAATTAAAAATATCTAAATCAAAGATTGCTATAAGATACTTTTATACATATATGCGCTTTTAGTACTTATAGTATGTTAAGTATTTACACATATAAGTACTTCTTTGTAGAAGTACTCCATCTAATAAATGAAGAAAGAATGATAGAATTAGAATATCATTATTTTGCAATATCTAATGATTCATTAATGGATCTAGGCAATGATCACCGATGACTGCTAACATCATTTATATGTGAAGTCTAAAAAATCCAACCAACTAGTGAATATAACAAGAAAGAAGCAGACTCACAGATACAAAGAACAAACTAGCGGTTACCAGTGGGGAGAGGGAAGGGGGGGAGGGGCAGAATAGGGGTAGGGGATTAAGAGGTACAAACTATGAGGTATAAAATAAGCTACAAGGATATATTGTACAACACACACAATATAGCAAATATTATAACTTTTAAAAATTGTGAATCACCATATTGTACACCTATAACTTAGATAATATTATACATCAACTCTACATATATACACACACACACTCACACACACACACACATATATATATATACACAATCAAATATCATGTACTAATTTAAGAAAACACAAGGGAGAGAGAACTATGTTGAGTAACACTGTGGGGATACTATCAAAAAAACCAGAATATAAGAAATCTACATCAATAACATTTTCAACAAAGAAATTGAGAGGAAAGAAAGGAAATGGAAGCAGATCTTATAGATCAAAAGACAATTAAGATATAGTCACCAAAGAGCAAACCTAATCTGGATTCTAACTTGAATAAACAAGAAAAACAAGAAAAAAGTAAAGGGAAAAAAAGTCATGAAATTCAGCAATATTTGAACACTGACTACATATTTGGTGCTGTTAAAGTATTACCGTTAAGTTTGGAATGTGACACTGGTATTATGATTATGGGTTTGTAATGTCCCTATCTTTTGGAAATACTTATATATTTACGAATGAAATTGTCTGATGCCTGGAATTTGCTCCAGAACAATTGGTGGGAGGAGGGATGGTGGTACTTGAGTGGGGATAAAGATAAACCCATGTCAGAATTAAGAATTATTGAAAATAGGTGATGGAGATGAAGGTTTATCATACCATTTTCTCCATTTTCCCGTGTAGTTGAAACTTTTACTATGTCTTGTTCTTTATTATAAATGACAGATTGTTTCAATTTCCTTCTATTCAATGTAAAAGTGCTCCTTTACTGTCAAGCTGTCTTGCCACACAGCCTATTTTTACCCATTTGTGGCAGAGACCACTGGTCATCCCTCAATTTTCATTTTCTCTTCTTTCTTACTAATAAAACTTTCAGCTTAGAATTCTCCTAGCTTCCCTTGCAGCTGGCCGCACGACAAGATTTTGCTAATAAAATGTAAGCAAAAGTGATCTGTGCAACTTCTGGGTTGCACCCAGCCCTTCCCATCCCCCTTCCTGAGGGATGGAATTCAGAAGTTGTGGTCAACCTATATGGACCACACAGACAAAGGCGATACCCCAGGATGCAGGAGGAGCGTCTTTTCCTGCTGAAATCACTCTTCATTACTAAGAGTATTTTCCTGGTGTTTGAAACAGCAACTCCTTCAGTTGCCTCCCCTCTGTACTTCTGACAGTTTTTAAGTTGAAATACACATCACTGAGGTCTCCTGTCTATATCGGGTATATGAGAGGCTTACCTGCTTGCATATGACTCAGTGGCTTTCTCCTTTCTGGAAAAATAATGTGAATTCTCCCTCACATATCATGGTAGAAGGAGCAGAAGAAGATGCATAGTATTTGCTCTTTGTTTCTTTTCCAAATTGTTCTTCAAGGATAACACAAGTATGATGTGACCAGAATATGGGTTTGATATAGCTTCGTAAACTTGAATATATTTTATTACCTCGATTATAGATATTTTAGATAATTTAGTAGATTGGGCATCTAAATAGGGTCACAAATTGTTACCCAGATCATAAGCCGAGTCAGGCCGGCATGAATTGTTGATAACGTTAAGAGAGATGATGGTGGCTAGTAGGAAAGAGCAATCTCTGAAAGTCATTGAGGAAGAAAAGCCAGTACTCAAATGGAAAGATTGGCCTCTGATAGAACAAGCTCACACTTGAATACTGCCATAAAAATATAAGACATTAATAAAATATATCCTGAATCACACTAAAGGAAAAGCCAACTAGAAAAAAAAATTCTGTAGACTCTGAAGCTCAACTGCCTGCATTTAAATCCCAGCTGTTACTTTCTCTCTGTGTAAGATTGGGCAAATAACTGAACCTCTCTCTGCCTCAGTTTTCTTACATAATTATTGGAAATAGCAATAGTACCTGCCTTGTAGGGTTGGGTTGGCTATTGTTATGAATGTTGTCCCCCCCCAAATTGATATGTTGAAGTCCTAACCCCTAGAACCTCAGAATGTACCTTATTTGGAAACAGGTTTGCTGCAGCTGCAATTAATTCAGATGTCCTGCCCTACACCAGTATGATTGGTGTTATTATAAAAGGAGAAATCTGAAGACAGATACACAGAGAGAGAACATCATGTGAAGATGAAGGCAGAGATTAGGATGATGCTTCTACAAGCCAAGGAATGCCAAAGATTGCCAGCAAACCACCAGAAGCTAGGGGAGAGGCATGCAACAAATTCTTCCTCAAAGCCCTCAGAAGGAGCCCACCCTGCTGACACCTTGATCTCGGACTTTCAGCCTCCAGAACTGAGACAGTACATTTCTGTTGTTTAAGCCACCCAGATTGTGATGCTTTGTTATAGGGTAGTCCTAGCAAAGTAATATTTACAAGTATTAAGAGTCATGACACGTAAAGCATTTAGAACAGTATCTTGCACATGCCAAGTGTTCAGTAAAAGTTAACTATTGTTATTTAAAATTATAAACTTTTCATTTATGTTTTTATTTACATAACTCTGTACAGCACCAATAACTAAAATAAATGGGAAGAATTAAACTACAGTTAGGAAGTTGGCACACTTTACAAAGACTAAATGATTTCTACATTTAAGGAACTGCCATGGAATTATGGCAATGGGTATAAAACATTAAATTACCATTTAGTTATAAATTATGCCATTTTCTTGCATATATTTTTAAATGAAAGCATGATAAACTAGATTGCATTCAGTTGCAAGATGGTTAATATGAAAATCAACAAAAGAGCCCCAAGATAACTCTTAAGATCTCATTTATGGTAGTCAATTTATGCCCTGAAGAACTGTAAATTCTTGTATACTAATTTACATCACTTTATTATATTTATCTCTGGCATTCTGTTATTTTTTACAAATATAATTCTGATTTTTTTTTTCTATACATGCAAATAAAGCCACAGTGTGTTAAGAGTTTTATGAGGAACTGAAGTTATCCTTGACTTTGAGCATTATTTTTTTAGAGAAAAATGGCTTAGGGTTTTTTTTTTTTTTTTTTTTGGTCACTTTTCCATTTCACAGGTTTTTGGCTATTAGCTAAAATTTTAAACATTAAAATTAAATTCTTGGATCAAAGTAAAAGTATTAGCATTCTAGGAGATCATGCCATTTATAATAAAACTTACAAAAATTAAAAAAATGAATATTTGTTTAGTACAGAATAATGTTTACTTCAAGGGGGTGAAAGCTTTGGAAAATGTGTTTGAATCTGATGAATTTTGAAAAGGTTTCTAACATTGTTTTAAAAAGCTGGCTAGAAAAGTTCAAATTTCTTTTTGTTCTTTTCTTTCTCTTTTTTGTTGTTGCTGTTTTGTTTTTGTTATCTTGTTTCAGTTTCTCCAAATACGTAAGAGGACTAGGGCTACACAATGCCAAAACCCCATCATTTAAAATAAAAGTCAGTTGGTTAGTGAGTACCATTGAAACAAGAGAATTTGTAAACTGAGTGCTTATTTTGACTTCATATAGACAGAGACTGAATCTCAAACCACAATCGCATAATCATTACACAGAGAATATATCAATATGAGTTGGAAGAAACAGCTGTCATAATTTTACACTAAATTATTCAGAAACTCAAATGTTTAATCCGAGAACAAAAGGTACCCAAAATGTCAGATAACATTAGAGGGATAGTGCAATGATATTCATCTTTGACAATTCAGAGGCAAAAGTTACATTTGAAATCAATTCAAATGAGAAGAGATTTAAACAAATATTTAGATACAGTGTTGTCCTTCCCTCTTTTTTTTTAGTGAAGCAGACCAATAAAATCAGGTATGTAACAATCTGTAAAAATGTGTATTAAATGATTTTCAAGTGCAGAAAAGTGTTATATAATAGATACCATTAGTGTAAAAGATTCTTACTTGCTCAGATGTGCACTGAAATCTCTGGAGGGATTCCCAAGAATCTGAGCAAGAGAACTGAGTCACTGATAGCCAGTGCAAGGAGGAAGAACATCTTCTTGAACTTCTGTATTTTCACAGTGTGCCCTGTTAACTCATCAAAGGTTAAATGAAGTAAGATAATTTTTAAATTGTATCCAGGGATACAAGGTCATCTTGATAATTCAAACAACATGGGAAATAGCCTCATTCTCCCAGCCATTAATCTACAAATGATTTGGCAAATTTCCTTACACAGATCTAGGAAAACTCTTCTAAACAAACATAACCAATTTCCCTCCCACTACATAGCTTCTGAAATTCTTCTCATGAAATTCACAAGAAAATGCAGTGGATTACCAAAGGGGAGAGGGAATGGGGGAGAGGGAAGGAGGGAGAGAGAAATTAAGGTTTGTATCTGTTAACAGGTACAAACAAAATAAATACAAACTGCTATATATAAAATAGATAGGCAACAAGGATATACTGTACGGCACAGGGAATTATACCCATTATCTTATAATAACCTAAATATAATGGAGTGTAACCTGCAAAAATACTGAATCACTATGCTGTATACCTAAAACTAACATAATATTGTAAATCAACTATACTTCAATTAAAAAAAAAAGTAGCTGTAAAAATAAATGCAGGGGAGATCCTATTTATAATTCAGCAAGAGGGTATTTTTACAAAGTGGAACATCATATTTGAACCTCCTGGGTTCAATTACAAGAGGATTTAATTCCTTCTTCATATAAAGGTCAATGTATCCCCGATCCTTTTTTATTTGCTTAAAGTCTGAACTAACCAAAAAATCAAATAAGCAGAAATTGGGTGAACTTTATGTGCAAATTTTGCACAAAATGAGATCAGAGATTTTTTTAAAGGGGCAACTCAAATTTCAGACTTCTAACTGCCCTTTTTAGTAGATTTTAGTACTTAGAACAGTTCTTCCATTTCTTTTTTCATTTATTTATTTTGTTTATTTTCATTCACATAACATAAAATTCACCACTTTAATCATCTTAAAGTGCTCAATTGTGGGACATTTAGTACATTTACAATTTTGTGCAACTATCACCACTATCTAGTTCCAGAACATTTTTATCACCCCAAAAGGAAACTCATTACACAATCGCTCCCCATCCCCTCTTTCCCCCAACCCCAGCCCCTGACAGCAAGCAATCTGTATTTTATCTCTATGTATCTGCCTATTCTGGATATTTCATATATCATTTTAAAGTACTGGTATATAATTCAGTGGTTTTTAATACATTTCAAAATGTTATGCGTGATCACCACTAATTTCCAGAACATTTTCATCACCTCAAAAACAAATCTTATGCCCATTAGCAGTCACCAACAATACCCCCTCCTCCCAACCCCTGTTATCTACCAATATGCTTTATGTATCTATGGATTTACCTTTCGTGGATATTTCACATAAACAGATTCATACAGTATGTGGTCTTTTGTGCCTGGCTTCTTTCACTTAGCATAATGTTTTTAAGGTTCACACATGTTGTAAAATGTACCAGTATTTCATTCCTTTTATGGCTGAATAATATTCCATTGCTGCTATAAATATTCGTGTACAATTTTTTGTTTGAACACCTGTTTTCATTTCTTTTGGGAGTATACCTAGTGGTGGAATTGTTTAGCTTTCTAAAGAACCACCAAACTGTTTTCCACTGTGGCTCCACCATTTTCTATTCCCACCATTAATGCACAGAGATTGCAATTTCTCCACATCCTTGCCAACACTTATTTTTCCTCTTTTGGTTACAACCATCCTACTGGGTATGAAGTGGTTTCTCACTGTGGTTTTAATTTGCCTAATGACTAATGATGTTGAGTGTCTCTCCGTGTGCTTGTTGGCCATTTGAATACGTTCTTTGGAGAAATGTCTATTCAAGGTCTTGGTCCATTTTTGTATTAGGTTGTCTTTTTGTTGTTGAGCTGAAGGGGTTCTTTACATAGACTTGATACCAGATCTTTAACAGATATATGATTGGAAAATATTTCCTCCCATTCTGTAGATTATTTTCCCTTTCTTGAGAGTGTCCTTTGACACACAAAAGCTTTAACTTTTGATGGAGTCTGATTTTTTTGTTGTTTCTTGTGCATTTGAACCATTGCCAAATCCAAGGTTGTAAAGATTTACTCCTGTATGTTTTCTTCTAAGAGTTTTATATAGTTCTAGCTCTAATATTTAGGTCTTCAATCCATTTTGAGTTAACTTTTATATATGGTATGAGGTAAGGGTGCAATTCATTATTTTGCACGTAGGTACCCAGCCGCTTGAAATTTGGACGAATAAAGGTAGCACGTATCAACTTGTGCTATATTTTATGAGTACTATATTTGATGTTGTAAGGCATCTCTTAGTAGTTAATTTGGAGTATGAGACAAGTTGGAATAACCAGGGAATGAAATATATAAATTAATTCCACATTGGCCCTCCATAATTTTCATAATATTAGTAAGTGCAAGGAAAATTTATAAGCAAATATGTGATTATTACTTCCATTTGCCACATTGAAATTCACGTAGGACAGTCACATTGAAATTGTACATAGTATGTCACTTAAAAGACAATTCATTGGTATTTTAGTTTATTGGAATAATACTAAATTTTAGCAGTGAAATGTCTCTGTGTAAAAGAAGTCACAGTGACCTTGTTTATCTGCTCTGTGAAAAAATTTTTTTTTTAACATAAACTAGATTTTAAAAATGGGGATAACAGATTTCTTTCGTGAAGATATTCATTTTATTTCTTTTTAAAGTTCATACCATACTGGTGATTCAGTCATCTATCTCAAAGCTAACTGCCTGCTATACACCCTGTTGAACAAAAGCAATATGAGATATCGAATTTTAAGCAGATCATTCACTATTATTAAGACTTTCTTTCCGGTTACCATGACAATGTGATCATAGAGCTAAACGGGTTTGGAGATATTCTAAAAATCTTTCTAGCAGGGAAGATACTATTATCATTGTTTTCTAGTCACATATTTTACTAGTCAAACAACCAGCAAGTGGTGGTGGAAACACTAGAACCAGATCACCAATCTGATATATTTTTCTTATCATTACAATATATTTTAAATGACACTAGTACAGCTTTTTGTGGGATACCTATCCTCATATTCGGAAGTTTTATGTCTACTCGGAGCCCTGATTAGAAGGTACGTTGAAAGAGTTTGTCACTAAGTCTCCTCTCTGCCTTCCAGAGGTTTATTCAGGCACTACCAACTCTATTCATTTGGAGCAAGTGACCATCTTGATATCTAATCAGAAAAGGACAAAGTATGTACACTGGAGACAACTGAGGAGCTTTAAAACATATCGATGCCCCAGTCCCAGCTCAGAGATTCTGAGATCACTATTTTTAAATGTTCCTCAAGGTATTCTAACAAATAGCCAAGGTTGGGAACCACTGAACTTGGGTTGCTCCCTACTTTTCCTTGATTTCAGCTCAGCTGCCATGGAGGAGAGGAGCCCTGTAATACAGTAAAACTTAGTCCCCAAACCAGTAGCATGAGCTTTATCTGGGAACTTGTGAGATGCTAATTCTCAGGCCTCACCTCAATACATCAGAAACATCGGGAGTAGGACCCAAAATATGCGTCTTAAAATGCCCTCCATTTGCAATTAGCAGATACAAACTACTATATATAAAGCAGATAAACAACAGGTCCTACTGTATAGCACAGGGAACTATATTCAATATCTTGTAATATACCATAATGGAAAATAATAAGAATACACACACACACACACACACACACACACACATATCTGAAAACTACCACAACATTTAAATCAACTATGCTTCAATAAAAAAATAAATAAAATTTTAAAATGCCCTCCAGGTGATCCAGATGCATGCAGAGGTTTAAGATATCAAAGATATTGGGCTTCCCTGGTGGCGCAGTGGTTAAGAATCTGCCTGCCAATGCAGGGGACACGGGTTCGAGCCCTGGTCTGGGAAGATCCCACATGCCGCGGAGCAACTAAGCCCGTGAGCCACAACTCCTGAGCCTGCGCGTCTGGAGCCTGTGCTCCGCAACAAGAGAGGCCGCGATGGTGAGAGGCCCGCGCACCGCGATGGGGAGCGGCCCCCGCTTGCCACGGCTAGAGAGGGCCCTCGCACAGAAGCGAAGACCCAACACAGCCATGAATAAATAAATAAATTAATTAATTAATTTAAAAAAAAAAAGGTCTCTGCATCTGCCTTTTTGCTTGTGAATAGCCATCCATTCATTTTTTATTCTGTCATATTCAATTCGTATATTTCCATGTAATTATTTAAATGCAGTGGACTTATAATCTTCTTTAAATCTCTGTCTGCCATTTGATTGTTTACGCAGGATGTTCTCTGAGTGTAATTCAGGTTATTTTCATTTAAGCATCTAGCTCAGCTTGACAATGACTGTTAGGGAAATTTGTTAGTGCAATTTTCCTGGTAGCTTATGATTTAAACCATGGAGTTGCCTTCACAGGGTGAAATGTGTAATCGAGGATTGCACTGTCAAGAGAGGGACTACCGGAGACATGTTTATACGGAAAATGCTTAAATAGGAAAACTATATAACCTACTGCGCTTCCGTACTTCAGTGTCTTAAAGAAATAGAATTGAGATGGAGGTGAACTGACTCCCTTTTATGGAGTGTTATCAACAAAGAACTGAAGGTATTAGTGATCCTCTTCTGGGTACTTACTGTGCCAAAGTCTTGTAATCATTATTCAACTTTGGATAGGTTTGTAATGGAAATTCTGGGTACTGGAGTCTGGCTGCAATCCTGTCAGATGCTCATATACTTTAACTGAAGGGGAAATGAGATCATGAGAATCCCCACTGTATGGTGACAATGGAGTACCACTGAAATATAGATCCAGACATAGTCTCTAAAGTAATCCATGTATTAAGATCATATATCATATTGGCCAAAAACACAGACATTGGAAGAGGAAATACATTATTAATTCAGCAAACACTTTTTAAACAACTATTGTATATCAGACACATTATGTACTGCAGCTACAAAGAACTAGACCACATCTTCAAAGTTCTTACAGAAAAATGTAAAGACAGGCCTGTGAACAGAAAATCAGCATGTAGCACTAGAGGTGCAAGCCGGCAGAAAGTTTGCATGGCTCTCCTCCGAGACTTAAAGAAGTTCTGGAACCAGAAAAAGGTAAAGCCATTGAAGATCTCATGGTAATGTGCTAAGAGTTTGGATTTTTATCCTGAAGATGATGTGATGCCATGTAAGAATTTTAAAGACGGGAAACCTCTTAATCGGATATAAATTTCAATAAAATTAGTTTGTCTTTGGGCTACAGCAGGGAAGAATGTGGGTTAGAAGGGAGGACGTTGGCAGTTTGAAGTGCTGTTAAGAGGGTCTGCAATGAATAATCAAGGTAAAACATCAGGAATGTCTGAACTTGGGCAGTGTCAGAGAAATGGACGGAAGGAGGCTGATTACAGAAATATCTAGGAGGCACAATCAGGACTGGGGAATGGATTAGATGCAAAAGATGAAAAAGAAGACTTACACAACTGCGTAGATTTGAGGATATAGGAATAAAGGAAATGAAGCAAGCATGGGGTGGGTTGGTACAAAGAGGAGAGAAGATTAATTTCCATTCGGAATATCTGAGTTCGAAGAATCCATGAGACAACCAATAAAAATGCTTAGCCAGTAATAATTGGATACATGGATCTGGAGCTCAATAGAGAAATGCAAACTAGAGAGCAAGATTTGGAAACCATAGATTCATTTAGGCTATAATTGCAGACAAGAGAGCACACGAGATTGCATAGTGAAGATGAGTAGCATGAGAAGAGAAGTATGTCAAGAACCCAATGAATCCTACAGGACACTAATATTGAAAGGACAGACAGGAAAGAATAGGCTGAGAAATTTTAATGAAGAAACAGCACAAGAAATCAGAAGGAAACCAAATGCACATGTTGCCAAGAAGCTCTCCCCACTTGGCTTCGTGAAAGAAAGGGGTAATTAATCAACACTGGCGAATCCTACAGCATTTTAAGAGAGCCAAAGGATTAAATTTTCTTCTCTAAGATTACTGAACACAACACGAAGAATAGGAGTCTTGTATGCATGGTCTTGCTTTTCCTATATAGGGTGGCTCCAAAAAAGTGCTCTTCTTTCCTCCAGATGGTGGACATGGATTATAGCCCGGGTCTCACTGGGCAACATGACACAATGAGGAAGATTCTTGCACCAGCGAGAGATGCAACCTTGCCTGAGAGCCAGACAAGGTTGGCGTCCTCTCCTACAGCTGTCCTTTCCATCCTTCTACCACATAGGAAGGGCCAGAATCCAGAGAAAGGTGAAAATACCTGTCCCCTCATTTCCCCAGCTTTTCCTCAGCTAGGGATAGAATATGATCCAATGATGGCCAATAAACATACAGGAAAGTGATGAGAGAGGCCTTTTACAAGAGATTTTCCCCTGTGAAGAGAAGAAGGCACACTTGTGAGCCTCTCCTTGATGCAACTTCCCACTCTGATCCTTTGAATCCTGTCCTTTTGCCTGACTTGGAAGACAATTTTATAAGGACGTGATGCTGGGAGCTGCTGCAGTCACCTCGTGTCCATCTATGCCGATATCACTGACATACTGAGGATGGCAGAGCTTACAGACTGAAGGAAACTGGGGTCTGGATAACATTATTGAATGCCTAAAACAAACTAAAAATCACTCACCTCTGGACTTCTTGTTATGTGAGAAAATAATCAACCCACATAGTTTAAGTCAATTTAGTCAGATATTCTGTTACTTACAGCCAAGAGCATTCTAACTGATATATCCTATATACTCAAGTGCCTAGATAGTGTTATTTAGACATAAATGGAATAAATCTACTTTCTCTGAACAGGAATGACATAAGATTTCTTCTGAAAAAAAAATTAGACTGCAAAAGTGTCTAAACAATATGATCATTTAATATATTTTCCTACTGTAATGAAAATGCCTATTTAGACAAAGGTAGCTGAAGCATACAACCTGAAGTACCCAGCATGCTCATAAGAAGCTTAAGATGAATGTTTCCGGGAAAATCTGGGAAAGAGTTGAGATGCAAGTCAAAAAATGAATAGGCTATGCACATATCTGAACAGAATGGTATGTCAGGAGGGCAGATTAGGATATGCAAACAAAATCCCCCCTGCCTCTTGTGCCTCAACTTGAGCTTTGAGACCAGGTTTTTGTTTGTGTTTTTTAAAATGTCCAGACACAGTGCCTTGCACTGATTAGCCGTATGCATTTCTATACTAATGCCCTTGTAGATCGCAGCAAATGAAACCATCAGGTCAGGATTAAAACGAATGTAGAAAGAACTCCAGCAGAGGCACATTATTAGAGCCAAAACCTTTCTCTGGCAGATATCCTCCAGGTAAACACTGCATGAAACACGCAGGATATCTTTCATCTTTGCCACATGGTTAGACTTTCTCAGAGCAGTGGGAGGAGTCTGCAGTTGTCAACGGTGCCTAGGGACGTTGCTCATTCCTAAACATTCCCTTTATTCCTCTGACCTACAAGATTAACAAGGAGTGACCTGTGGGTGCAGAAAGAGTTGGCAAATATTACTGGTACTGACCTATTATCTCGGATTCACCAAACAAGAAAGTTCTCATCAAAGAGGTTAACCTGAACTTTTTTCCGTATCAAAGATACAGACTTAACCCGAATACATTCTTGTGATGACTGCTGTGAATTTTGTAAAGCAACTAGGATGGTCCCCTACAGATGTGGTGTAAAACAGAATCCCTTGAGTGTGTTCTAAATCACAGAAAGCCTTCCCTTGCTCTCCTTTGGCCCCAACATAATCCAGCTCTCAAAGCCACTAGGTAAATATTGTCTGCCTAAAATCTTCCCAGTGACTTTAGCCGAGTCATCAAGGCTCTTCCTGAATGTCTGAGGTAACACTTCGATTACACTGAAGTTTTCCTTTCGTTCAAGAATTATCTGTTTCCACTCGGTTCCTGAGATTCACAAAATGCAACAATAACTGTAGGGTTTCTGGGGCAACGACGGGTACACAGGAGACGGCAGTGTGCTTACGACCAGTGGGAACACGGCTGCACACAAACAGACCTTCTGGATGCTAGCAAATAACAGCTGCCCTGTTCTTCTTCCAAATAAGATGCTCCTTGTTGGCTTTGATTGTAAGAAATATGTGGTGTGTGTCTCGAATCACCTGCTAGGCAAATTGCGAACTGAACAAAAAGAAAGATTCCCCAATGGTGAATGTGTTTCTGGATTCTGAGGGAAAAGGGAGCCCTTTTGAAAAGTGTGGGGATTCAAAATTATAAGCTCAATATAATACTCTTCCAAAGGCAAAATGACAATTCTGCATCAATCCGCAGGCAGAGCTGAAAGCCAATAATTATTAATTTTTAACAAAGCCTAATCAGATAATTAGCAGTGTTTGGGCTCAGGGCAGGCTGCCCCCAAATATGCCAAAGTAGCATGTTGCTTATTTTGAATTAAAGTTACTGAAGTAACAGTCAACGCAAGAAGGACACTCGGACTGTCTTGTGCCTCCCTGAAAGCAGGAAATAAATCTCCTGTGCGAAAGATACCCTCCCTGTACCAGGAGGGTAGAGGCATCCTTATCACTAGAGATACAGAACCTAGTGCCAAGAAGGCTGTATAAACAAATCTTGTTATTTCTTCACCAATTTACTACCCCAAGCCCAAACTTCTTTGGCTTGTCAGTTCTTCACAAATGTATTGGATTTTTTTTTTTTTGCCTAAAAGGTATAAAAGCTGTCTGCTTTGGTCATTTCTCTGAGCCTTATAACTTTGGGTTTCCCAAACATACAAAATTAAAATTTGATTTTCTCCTGTTAATCTGGCTCATGTCAATTTAATTATTAGACCAGCCAGAAGAACCTAGAAGGATAGAGAATATTATTTCTCCCCAACAGTGGGGTTAGCGATGTATCAAGGAAACCAGAACACTACCATTTCAAAGACAATCTCTACAAGTCAGTAGCTAGAAGAACAAAAGTTCAAATCATCCTTTGATGCTGGGCACCAGAAAATTCCCCAAGATCCTCCATTTTAATGAATACTTTAGTGAAAAACAATCCTTATTCTGATGGTAACAACTTTTCAAGCTCCTTCATCCAGGTCACTGGGTCAAGAAAAGACTTCCCTCATGTGGCTTTGAAACTTTATGTTTAATCCTTTAATTCAACTATCTTGACAACATCTTTGACTGGTTATTTCTTGAGAGTACATTGGAATAACCAAGGTGCTGTCCACTTTTCAGTAAGGCCTGATTGACTGGAGAGATTCTGTTTGTAATTTCTATTTTTAACATGGGCATACTGACTTGCTGGAAGTCTACAGCTGTTGCTATGCCCAGGCAAAGCAAGGCTCTAACAGAATGACATAGATGGTGTGGTACTGAAAATCTTTAACTTACGTGTGGCTAGTTACCCCCAAAATGCACTAATCGTGGGGCCCTAATATGATAGGAACGATCCTTATGAGAAGAGGAAAAGATCACAGAGTTCTCTCTCTCTCTCTCCCCCTCCCCCTGGAAGGGGAGATGTGAGGAAAAGCCATGTGAGAACACAGGGAGAAGGTGGCCATCAGCAAGCCAGGAAGAGGTCTCACTAGAAACCAACCCTGTAGCACCTTGTTCCTGGATTGGCAGGATTCAGAACTGCAAGAAAATAAATGTCTGGTGTATGAGCCACTCAGCCTGTGGTATCTTGTTATGGCAGCTCGAGTAGACTAATCCTATGGGAAATCCTGAGAACCCAGAAAACACAAGCATGTCCTGAGCTTCAGAGAATAGGAATCGGAAAGACAGAGAAAGGCCAAGAAATGAGGTGAACAATCAAGAAAAAGGCAAAATTTCCCAATGTTACACCTTGGCTTTAGTGACAGATGAATCAGTAGTCCTACTCTTGGGTTGAAATATGCACTATAAGTAAATCATAGATATTTAGAACATTCCAAATTTCAGATCAATATGCTATTTCAAAATGAATTTAATAGTATCTCCATAATAAGAAAAAATCCCAAAGGTATCTTTAGTCCAAATATTTGGACAAAATTCGAAATGTAAGGGCACCAAATCTTAGAAAAAATTAATTACCAATGACACTTAAAACTAATTTCACCTAACAGGGAGGATCCAAAAATTGTTTCTGTTTTGTAGAGCCATGAATTCACAGCTTACAGAGCTCGAGGCAAACTATGAGATTGGCTTAACCCTCTCATTTAATGTTTATACACTTGTTAGACTTTAACTTACTGAAAATAATTCTTTAAGATCATCGTGAAGAGACTGGTTCCAGATGGTGGAGTAGAAGGACGTGAGCTCACTCCCTCTTGTGAGAGCACTGGAATCACAACTAACTGCTGAACAATCATCGACAAGAAGACAATGGAACTCACCAAAAAAGATACCCCACATCCAAAGACAAAGGAGAAGATGCAGTGAGACCGTAGGAGGGGCACAATCACAATAAAATCAAGTCCCATAACCACTGGGTCAGTGACACACAAACTGGAGAACAATTATACCACAGAAATTCACTCACTGGAGTGAAGGTTCTGAGTCCCATGTCAGGCTTCCCAACCTGGGGGTCTGGCAATGGGAGGAGGAAATCCCAGAGAATCAGACTTTGAAGGCTAGTGGGATTTGATTGCAGGACTTTGACAGGACTGGGGGAAAAAGAGACTCCACTCTTGGAGGGCACACAAAAAGTAGTGTGCACATCAGGACCCAGGGGGAAGGAGCAGTGACCCCATAGGAGACTGAACCAGACCTATCTGCTAGTGTTGGAGGGTCTCCTGCAGAGGCGGGGGCAGCTGTGGCTCACCGAGGGGACAAGTACACAGGCAGCAGAAGTTCTGGGAAGTACTCCTTGGCGTGAGCTCTCCCAGAGTCCGCCATTAGCCTCACCAAAGAGCCTGTAGGCGCCAGTGCTGGGTTGTCTCAGGCCAAACAACCAACAGGGAGTGAACTCAGCCCCACCCATCAGCAGACAAGTGGATTAAACTTTTACTGAGCTCTGCCCACCAGAGCAACACACAGCTCTACCCCCCAGCAGTCCCTCCCATCAGGAAGCTTGCCCAAGCCTCTTAGATAGCCTCAACCACCAGAGGGCAGACAGCAGAAGCAAGAAAACTACAATCCTGCAACCTGGGGAATGAAAACCACATTCACAGAAAGATAGACAAAATGAAAAGGCAGAGGACTATGTACCAGAGTAAGGAACAAGATAAGAACCCAGAAAAACAACTAAATGAAGCGGAGATGGGCAACCTTCCAGAAAAAGAATTCAGAATAATGATAGTGAAGATGATCCAGGATCTCGGAAAAAGAATGGAGGCAAAGATTGAGAATATGCAAGAAATGTTTAACAAAGACCTAGAAGAATTAAAGAACAAACACCTAGAAGAATTAAAGAACAGCAAACAGACATGAACAATACAATAACTGAAATTAAAAATTCTCTAGAAGGAATCAATAGCAGAATAACTGAAGCAGAAGAATGGATAAGTGACCTGAAAGACAGAATGGTGGAATTCACAGCCACGGAACAGAATAAGGAAAAAAGAATGAAAAGAAATGAAGACAGCCTAAGAGACCTCTGGGACAACATTAAACACAACAACATTTGCATTATAGAGGTCCCAGAAGGAGAAGAGAAAGAGAAAGGACACGAGAAAATCCTTGAAGTGATTAGAGTCAAAAACTTCCCTAACACGGGAAAGGAAATAGCCACCCAAGTCCAGGAAGCACAGAGAGTCCCAGGCAGGATAACCCAAGGAGAAACATGCTGAGACACATAGTAAGCAAATTGACAAAAATTAAAGACAAACAAAAATTATTAAAAGCAACAAGGGAAAAATGACAAATAACATACAAGGGAACTCCCATAAGGTAAACAGCTGATTTCTCAGCAGATACAATACAAGCCAGAAGGGAGTGGCACGATATATTTAAAGTGATGAAAGGGAAGAACCTACAACCAAGATTACTCTACCTGGCAAGGATCTCATTCAGATTTGACTGAGAAATCAGAAGCTTTACAGACAAGTAAAAGCTAAGAGAATTCAGCACCACCAAACCAGCTCTACAACAAATGCTAAATGAACTTCTCCAAGTGGGAAACACAGACAAGAAAAGGACCTACAAAAACAAACCCAAAACAATTAAGAAAATGGTAATAGGAACATACATATCGATAATTAACTTAAACGTGAATGGGTTAAATGCTCCAACCAAAAGATACAGGTTCACTGAATGGATACAAAAACAAGACCCATCTATAGGCTGTCTACAAGAGACCCACTTCATACCTAGGGACACATACAGACTGAAAGTAAGGGGATGGAAAAAGTTATTCCATGCAAATGGAATTCAAAAGGAAGCTGGAGTAGCAATACTCATATCAGATAAAACAGACTGTAAAATAAAGAATATTACAAGAGACAAGAACACTACATAATGATCAAGGGATCAATCCAAGAAGATATAACAATTATATATGCACCCAACATAGAAGCACCTCAATACTAAGGGAAATGCTAACAGCTATAAAAGAGGAAATTGACAGTAACACAATAATAGTGGGGGACTTTAACACCACACTTACACCAATGGACAGATCATCCAGACAGCAAATTAATAAGGAAACACAAGCTTTAAATGACACAATAGACCAGATAGATTTAATTGATATCTATAGGACATTCCATCCGAAAACAGCAGATTACACTTTTCAAGTGCACACGGAACATTCTCCAGGATAGATCACATCTTGGGTCACAAATCAAGCCTCAGTAAATTTAAGAAAATTGAAATCATATCAAGCATCTTTTCCGACCACAACACTATGAGATTAGAAATACATTACAGGGAAAAAAACATAAAAAACATAAACACGTGGGGGCTAAACAATACTTTACTAAATAACCAAGAGATCACTGAAGAAATCAAAGAGGAAATCAAAAAATACCTGGAGACAAATGACAATGAAAACACGACGATCCAAAAAGTGTGAGATGCAGCAAAAGCAGTTCTAAGAGGGAAGTTTATAGCAATACAATCCTACCTCTGGAAACAAGAACAATCTCAAACAATCTAACCGTACACCTAAAGGAACTAGAGAAAGAAGAACAAACAAAACCCAAAGTTAGCAGAAGGAAAGAAATCATAAAGTTCAGAGCAGAAATAAATGAAATAGAAACAAAGAAAATAGCAAAGATCAATAAAACTAAAAGCTGGTTCTTTGAGAAGATAAACAAAATTGATAAACCATTAGCCAGACTCATCAAGAAAAAGAGGGAGAGGACACAAATCAATAAAATTAGAAATGAAAAAGGAGAAGTTACAATGGACACCACAGAAATATAAAGCATCATAAGAGACTACTACAAGGAACTCTATGCCAAAAAATGGACAATCTGGAAGAAATGGACAAATTCTTAGACAGGTGTAACATTCCTAGACTGAACCAGGAAGAAACAAAATATGAACAGACCAATCACAAGCACTGAAATTGAAACTGTGATTAAAAATCTTCAAACAAACTAAAGTCCAGGACCAGATGGCTTCACAGGTGAATTCTATCAAACATTTAGAGAAGAGCTAACACCCATTCTTCTCAAACTCTTCCAAAAAACTGCAGAGGAAGGAACACTCCCAAACTCATTCTATGAGGCCACCATCACCCTGATACCAAAAGCAGACAGAGATACTACAAAAAAAGAAAATTGCAGACCAATATCACTGATGAATATAGATGCAAAATATCCTCAACAAAATACTAGCAAACAGAATCCAACAACACATTAAAAGGATCATACGCCATGATCAAGTGGGATTTATCCCAGGGATGCAAGGATTCTTCAATATACGTAAATCAATCCATGTGAAACACCATATTAACAAATTGAAGAATAAAAACCATATGATCATCTCAATAGATGCAGAAAAAGTTTTGACAAAATTCAACACAACTTTATGATAAAAACTCTTCAAAAAGTGGGCATAGAGGGAACCTACCTCAACATAATAAAAGCCATATATGACAAACCCACAGTCAACATCATTCTCAATGGTGAAAAACTGAAAGCATTTCCTCTAAGATTAGGAACAAGATAAGGATGTCCACTCTCGCCACTATTATTCAACATAGTTTTGGAAGTCCTATCCATGGCAATCAGAGAAGAAAAAGAAATAAAAGGAATCCAAATTGGAAAAGAAGAAGTAAAACTGTCACTGTTTGCAGATGACATGGTACTATACACAGATAATCCTAAAGATGCCACCAGAAAACTACTAGAGGTAATCAATGAATTTGGTAAAGTTGCAGGATACAAAATTAATGCACGGAAATCTCTTGCATTCCTTATACACTAACAACAAAAGATCAGAAAGAGAAATTTAGGAAACAATCCCATTCACCACTGCGACAAAAAGAATAAAATACCTAGGAATAAACCTACTAAAGGGGTAAAAGACCTGTACTCAGAAAACTATGAGACACTGATGAAAGAAATCAAAGATGACACAGATGGAGAGATACGCCATGTTCTTAGACTGGAAGAATCAATACTGTGAAAATGACTATACTACTGAAAGCAATCTACAGATTCAAAGCAATCCCTATAAAATCCCAATGGCATTTTTTACAGAACTAGAACAAAAAGCCTTAAAATTTGTATGGAGACATAAAAGACCCTGAATAGCCAAAGCAATCTTGAGAAAGAAAAACGGAGCTGGAGGAATCAGATGCCCTGACTTTAGACTATACTACAAAGCTACAGTAATCAAGACAATGGGGTACTGGCACAAAAACAGAAATATAGACCAATGGAACAGGATAGAAAGCCCAGAGATAAATCCAGGTACCTATGGTCAACTAATCTATGACAAAGGAGGCTGGATATACAACAGAGAAAAGGCAGTCTCTTCAATATGTGGTGTTGGGAAAACTGGACAGCTACATGTAAAAGAATGAAATTAGAACACTCCCTAACACCATACAGAAAAATAAACTCAAAATGGACTAAAGACCTAAATGTAAGACCGGACACTATAAAACTCTTAGAGGAAAACACAGGAAGAACACTCTTTGACATAAATCACAGCAAGATCCTTTTTGACCCACCTCCTAGAGTAATGGAAATAAAAACAAAAATAAACAAATGGGACTTAATGAAACTTAAAAGCTTTTGCACAGCAAAGGAAACCATAAACAAGACAAAAAGACAACCCTCAGAATGGGAGAAAATATTTGCAAGTGAATCAATGGAGAAAGGATTAATCTCTAAAATATATAAACAGCTCATGCAGCTCAATATTAAAAAAAACAAACAACCCAATCAAAAAATGGGCAGTGATATTTATTTTAAATACTTCTTTCTCCCAAGAAGTCATACAGATGGCTAAGAGGCACATGAAAAGCTGCTCAACAACATTAATTATTAGAGAAATGCAAATCAAAACTATAAGGTATCACCTCATACCAGTTAGAATGGGCATCATCAGAAATCTACAAACAAATGCTGGAGAAGGTGTGGAGAAATGGGAACCCTCTTGCACTGTTGGTGGGAATGTAAATTGATAGAGCCACTATGAAGAACAGTATGGAGGTTCCTTAAAAAACTAAAAATAGAATTACTATACGACCCAGCACTCCCACTACTGGTCATATACCCAGAGAAAACCATAATTCAAAAAGACACATGCACCCCAATGTTCATTGCAGCACTATTTACAATAGCCAGGTCTTGGAAGCAACCTAAATGCCCATCGACAGACGAATGGATAAAGAAGTTGTGGTACGTATATACAATGGAATATTACTCAGTCATAAAAAGGAACGAAATTGGGTCATTTGTAGAGACGTGAATGGACCTAAAGACTGTCATACAGAGTGAAGTAAGTCAGAAAGAGAAAAACAAATATTGTATATTAACGCATATATGTGGAATCTAGAAATATATTACAGAAGAACAGTTTGCAAGGCAGAAATAGAGACACAGATGTAGAGAGCAAACGTATGGACACCAAGGGGGTAAAGTCGGGGGGGGGGGGGATGGTGCTGGGATGAAATGGAAGATTGGGATTGACATATATACACTAATATGTATACAATAGATAACTAATAAAAACCTGCTGTAAAAAAAATCATCATTAAGATAATTATTGTTTACTTAAGTATTCAGATAATATTATAGTACATATAGAAGGGCAAGGTTAAAATGATTGATTTCTTCTTGAAAAGATGAAAACTCTAATTCAAAAAGATACATGCACCCCAATGTTCATAGAAGCACTATTTACAATAGCCAAGACATGGAAGCAGCCTAAATGTCCATCAACAGAGGAATGGATAAAGAAGATGTGGGACATATATACAATGGAATATTACTCAGCCATGAAAAGGAACAAAATAATTCCATTTGCAGCAAAATGGTTGGACCTAGAGACTATCATACTAAGTGAAGTAAGTCAAAATGAGAAAGACAAGTATCATACAATATCACTTACATGTGGAATCTAAGAAAATGATACAAATGAACTTATTTACAAAACAGAAATAGATGCACAGACATAGAAAACAAACTTATGGTTACCAAGGGGGAGGGGGGAGGGATAAATTAGGAGTTTGGGATTAACAGATATACAGTACTATATATAAAATAGATAAACAACAAAAACCTGCTGTATAGCACAGGGAACTGTATTCAATACCTTGTAATAACCTATAATGGAAAAGAATCTGAAAAAGAAATATATATATATGTTTATATATATAAATATATATGTGAACCACTTTGCTGAATGCTTGAAACAATTGTAAATCAACTATACTTCAATTAAAAAATGTAAAAAAATAAAATGATTTCTAATCTATCAATTTCTCTTCACTCAGATCAAAATGATTCTTCAATTTCAAGATAAATTTTTAAAAGATTAAAGCATCAGTCAAGTGAATAGCATAAACAGACATAAACAGAGACAGATATAGATATTTCCAGGTAAAACATTCTGAAAGGTACTTTTCATAGATTTCAATGTCCAAACTCCTGAGAAGATTTTCTTAACTTCTTGAATGCCTCCTTGCACTATCCACTTCAGATGCTGAGAACGCCATGAGGGTTGATCTCCAACTTCAGGTTGCTTTGCGACTAACCCAAAGTATGTATGCAGCAGTTAGACCACAGTTAAGTCTGTTTCCTCTTAAAGCGAATCTCTATGTAAAGAAATGTAATAGCTCACTCCCAAGATTTTTCTTTTCTGGGGAAATAATGATAATTCTTGTCCCAAAATTGTTCTGTTTGGTTTTGGTGTTTTTAATGATAAGGATTAGTGATATTTATTTTAAATACTGGTGAACTAACAGGTTTTCTGAGTCCAGTTATATATATAACATAAATATTATCAGGACTGACTAAAGTCATGATAGCCTGAAGGGTTTGTAAACGTGTACTTTTGAATTGATTTGTTGTTACTCCCTCTCCTGTGCCAAGACATGTTAAGAAGCCTGCATGTGTTTAATCTGTATTTGCAAATAGGTATGCATGCTACAGGAAAAATATTTTTGAAATATTATCACTGTTTCTTTCCCCCTAGCCAGCCAGGGTTACTCACAGCCTCGAGGATAATTGGAATCTTTTGCACAAGTATGCACACAACACAAGTCAGTTACAGCTTTTGGTTTACAACATGGCATCCTGAGGCACAAAGTCATGCCCTGGTCTTGAAAAAACAGGCTTTGTGGAAGGGAAAAGTGAGGTTTCTAAATAACGAAAACTTCCTTTGATGAATCAAGAACCGAGATTAATGAATGAGCCAGAAACTCCTGTTCCCATTGGATCTTCAGGTGAGACTCTCATGGGATGCCCCACGCCAACCCAGGCAAGTCACTCATGGTAGGATGGAAATGATGGTGTGGCTGCTTCAGGCAGGGCGGGAACTGGAGAAAGCTCCTCATGGCCTGAGATGGTGTAGAAAGGGTAACCAACTTCCCTTGTGTCTCTTCCCATGTTAAACTCAGAAGAAAGTTGAAGGTCCTGGCTGTGTTTGCCAAGAGATCTCCTCCACAAGGGGTGTGCTAAGAACTGAGAAGGGTCTGAGATTTTACCTTACTTACAAGCCAATAAGTTAGATGGCCACTGCTTTACAGACACCAGAAAAATTCACCAGACTCCTGGGGCAGAGCTGAAGGACAGTTTATGAGTCACAGTAACAGCAGTAACCCTTGTTTCAGTATTTCTCGTGCTGGTTCTCCAAGCCCCAGTCCCACAGGGTAACACAAACCTAATGACAACTGCACACAGCTTAAGGAAGCCAACTCATGCCTAATGGTGGTCAACCTGCCTGCTCTTTGTTCCGAGGGGGATAGTATCTCTACCTTCTGAGGCCATTCAGTACACAAATACTCTGGAAATGATAGGCTAGCACCAAGGGTTATCAGTGCCTTGCTCACAAGATTTGCAGACATGCCAGAGGCCCATGGAGAATTATTTCCCCAATAGGGTGAAGTGAGCCACTGGCTGGGTGATGCTGTGATGGTCAACCATGCCAGGAATCACCTGGGAGTCACGGTCAGACCAAGGGGGTCTAGAGAGTGGCTAAGGGATGAGGTGAGTCCTGGCTTAAATCCCCGCAACAGTCACTACCTGCTCAGCAGTGAGGTCAGAGGTCTGTGTACAGAGACAAGCAGGATAAGACAGCTCCCCTAGAGTAGAGCCCTCCTTCCCACCAATGTCACGAGGACACCTAAACCTCCCTGAACCCGGACGCCATCCTGAGAAGGAGGGAAAAGAGAGGGAAGAAATTTACCTGGCAGAGAATTAAACTCTGAATGGCCTGTTTATTCAAGTAATACTGAATTAATCTGAAAGAGACCGTCTTCAGTGGAAGAACTGAGTTACCTTTAATTGACATGTTTAATTCCACTGCTAGACACTGCCTCTCCCGCTTCAATACACATGGTGACTCCTGAGCAGTATGAAATCAGTTATAGGTAGACAGTAACTATTTCTTGCCTGACTGTAGTGTGTAAATTTCAACCCAACACGTATGTGTTAAGTTTGTACTTCATAATCTAGTGTGCCACAAAGACAGGATGTTTTCATCCCATCACGAAATTTTTAAAGAGTATTTTTAGGAGCTGTATTACATGAAGTAATATTTTTATGTACTTATGAAATCCAAAGATATTGCAGACAAAAAGTAGGTCCTTTGGAGAGTTTAGTTGAATTCATGGGTTATTCCACACATGGATGAAGGGAAGCTGGAATTTTTTTCAGCTACAAACATAACCTTTTGAAGTTAATGTCATGGTACACAAACATGTCCTTTCACAAAATGTGCCTTGGAGCCGCTGTCAGAGGCATAATCATAGCTTAGCCGATTATTAATCTGATCACATCTTCTAGTCTCTACGGATTCCAATATCCAGGGGGTTAACAGTTGTCTGGCTCTTGTCTGACCTTTCTGTAAAATTTCCCATTTCCTTAGTTAAAGCCAATACCTCAGACTCTATAACGAGTCTACAATTTCCAATTATTACCTTGGGGTTTTGACACACAGCCTTATTAACGTATATCAGTGGCAGTTGGTGTATTGTAAAGTAACCAGGCATAGAAAGCCAAAGACCTGAGACCAAAGTCTGATTCTGCCACTTGCTGGCTTTGTGATTTTACACAAATGACAACTTCCATGTCCCTAAACTTCCTCATCTTTAAAACTGGGAAGATGCTATCACTAAAACAGACCTCGTATTGGTCAGAATAATTGAAACTCAGATTGATTCATGCAAAATTAGTCATTTTGTATGAATACAAATGTCTAACCTAAATTTTCCATGGAAGAGAATTAAACTGTCACTCAGAGCCAAAACTAACTATAGGAATTCTAAGTAAATGGCATTATTTATCTCTAAGATAAATGGCTCTTTACTTAAATGAAACCATGAATGGTTGTTTGGGGTTTGAAGAGAAAAGGTAAAAATGAGCAATCTAGAAGGCAAAGAAATAAAGAGAAGGAAAACTGATGTACTACAATAAGGAGGATTTGGAGCTTCTTGCAATAGCTTCAGAGATAGACATGAGGGGATGGAGGGAAGTGGGGGGAGCGGAAAGGAAAAACCCAGCAAGATGGCCAGAAACTGGTCCTCTGCCTATCAAGATGGTCAGAGAAAATGGCCAAATGACTTCATTAGGTGCACATCTATTATTCAACTGTAACTTATTTGTTGCCTAATGCTCTGTGTCTACATTACCCACCTTAGCCCTAAATTTTATTAAAAACCACTATAGAGTCTAGTGTGTGTGATCTTTTAGATGATGGAAGAATCTGGGTGATAGTCAATGCTGGCTGGTACTAAAGAGGAAACTTCTGCAATAGACAAAACCCCAGGCAAAGGGAAAGCATGGCCAAGGTAATGAAGAAGTAAAGTAGGGATAAATTAGGAACCTGGGCTTAACAGATACACACTACTATATATAAAATAGATAAACAACAAGGTCCTATACTATACAGCACAGGGAACTATATTCAATATCTTCTAATAACCTATAATAAAAAAGAATCTGAAGAAGAACACATCTGTATCTATATCTATCTAACTAAATCTGAATCACTTTTTTGTACCAGAAACTAACACAACATTGTAAATCAACTATACTTCAATTAAAAAAAAAAAAAGGAAGAGAAAAAAAAGAAAAGGTAATACTTCTAAAACACCCAAGACTTTTGGAAGAGATCCTGGGTTTCTGCTTTTTGTAGAATGAGAGTTGAGTCATTTTATTTAATCAAAAAGACAGTGACTTGGAGCAGCCTGGCAGGTAACACCTGGTTTTCCTCAATATTACCATAAAACAGCATGGAAATACCTAAGAGAAAGGTCGAAAAAATAATATACCAACAGTCGTATACTTTGCCAGCATTTCTAATCTATAGCCCCCTCCCAAGTTCAGATTTAAAATTTTTAATTTTTATAGATGTCCAAGTTTACATAATTATTGTATATAAATAATTTCGCCAAATAGTTCACTTCACCAAAATTTGGAAGTTGTTGACTCCTAAGATATGGGAATACCATATCATAAATTTTTTTTTTAAATTTTATTTATTTATTTATTTATGGCTGTGTTGGCTCTTCGTTTCTGTGCAAGGGCTTTCTCTAGTTGCGGCAAGTGGGGACCACTCTTCATCACAGTGCGTGGGCCTCTCATTATCACGACCTCTCTTGTGGCGAGGCACGGGCTCCAGACACGCAGGCTCAGTAATTGTGGCTCACGGGCCTAGTTGCTCCGCGGCATGTGGGATCTTCCCAGACCAGGGCTCGAACCCATGTCCCCTGCATTGGCAGGCAGATTCTCAACCACTGCGCCACCAGGGAAGCCCCATATCATAAATTTTAAAAAGTTTTTTCAGTGGAAAATGCTGACTCCAAGAAAAATAAGACATTGATTCATTTTCATTCTTTGTCTATTTTTCATTTTATTTTGCAGAGTAATCACCTGCTGAGTGGCAGTAATGAAGCTGTGCTGCTGGGACATAAGATTCATTGAATGCCTTTGGGAGGATAGGCAGCTGAGAAAGAGTTCTGATGACCATGCTCGGTGAGTCTGACTTATTTTTTCCTGATTGTTATTATAGTAACTAAAGAAGATAAAGTGAGTTATAAAATCTTCAATGCTTCTTTACAAAGCACTTCTTAAACTTTCTAGTTGTAATACGTTGTTCCGAATTTTACGTTAAGAAATCCCTTATTTTAGGCTTGAGATTTTATGATTCCTGCTTCTTCACATTTCTATGAATATGTTATCTAAAAGAGGGAAAAGTGCTCACATGATCCTAAAAATCCCAAGAAAGGAGGAAGGAAGTCATTACCATATAGAGAAAGAAAAGGAAAAAGAAGAAAATGGAAAAAGTGGTACATTCCATGTGTGTAATTCCATTTAGAGCCCAATATAGGACAAACTCTCTATATTTTATAAAATCAAAGCATCAGTACTCCTCATTATCCTGAACTAAAAGATTAAATCAATTATAGACAGTAAAGGTGCATAATTCCCCCACATTTCTAAGTGCTTTTATAGAGTTTTGACCATGCTACATCCAGTGCAATCGCTATGCTGATTCATTGACCTCCAAAAATTTCACCTTAGTTTTTCCCTCACATCCCTGGATAATAATAATGACAGTTAATACTTTAGTACGACTCAACATGTGTCAATATTCATTCTAAGTGATTTACATATATTAACTCATTTAGTTCTTGTAACACTCAGGAACGAATTCTAGAAGATGAAATACCTGCATAGAAGGCGTAAATTAGATTTTTAATTTGAAGATAAATTTGAGGTGAGCAAGACCAACCTCCCAAGTAGTATCACAACGTGTTTTACAGATGAGGATACTAAGGCATTGAGGGGCTATGTGACTTGCCAAGTTGTTTTAATCAAGGTAACACTGGCCACTGCAAAAAACTAATTCCAAAAGGTATAAAGGCTCAAACGGTAGAAGTTTATTTCTTGCTCACAGAACGTCCAAAGCAGGTTTTTGATTGGTTGGAGCTTTCTTCTAAGAGCTGATACAGGGACCCAGACTCCTTCCATCTGGTGGCTCTGACACCAACACTGGCTTTCAAGGTTGCAGTGTGTGTTAATTTCCTACTGTTGCTGTAACAAATTGCCATGGACTTAGTGACTTGAAACAACACGAATATATTATCTTACAAATCTGTAAATCAGGTATCGGACATGGGTCTCCCTGGGCTACCCTCAAGGTATTGCAGGTTTGCGTTCCACTCTGGAGCCTCCAGGTGAGAATTTGTTTCCTTGCCCTTTGTACTTTTTAGATACCGCCTTCTTCCCTTGGCTCATGGCCCCCTTACATACGCAAAGCTAACAATATCAGGCTAAGACCTTCACACGCTGCCATCTCTCTGGTTCTCTCTCTTCTGCCTCCCTCTTCTGCTTTTAAGGACCCAGTGACTACATTGAACCACTCAGATAAGCCAGGATAATCCCCCTATTTTAAAGTCAGCTGATTTGCCACCTTAATTCCGTCTGCAACCTTTTGCCATGTAACCTAACATACTCCCAGGTCCTGGGGATTAGGACACGGACTTCTTTGGCAAGGCCATTATTCTGCCTACCGTATCGTGCTTATCTTCATGAACTGGCATATGGGGAAAGAACATGGAGAGTCAGACATAGCAGTTCTTACAGGTCATTTCTGGAAGTGGTGTACATAACTTCTGTTTGTATTCTATTGGCTAGAACTCAGTTATGTGGCCACCTTTATGTAGTCTGCCAGGGTGCCCCAGAATAAGAGGAAACAGGTTTGAGGGACAGATAACCAGTCAAAAGGTGGCAGAGCTAGGGATAAATCCTGGGAGTCTGGCTCCAGAGTTCCAACTCTTGATCCCAGTGCTATAGAAACTTCCACCTCTTCTCCTTTTGCCCCTCTTCCAAACCTTAAGTACACACAGTTTTCATCTAGTAAACTTCAAGAAACTTACTCATATCTTCTCAACCTCAAACAAAGAACAATGGGTTATCTTGAGAATAGATATGAGTGTCTTGCCAAGAACCTCTGATTAATAAAGCAGTGATTGGGCTTCCCTGGTGGCGCAGTGGTTGAGAATCTGCCTGCCAATGCAGGGGACATGGGTTCGAGCCCTGGTCTGGGAAGATCCCACATGCCGCGGAGCAACTCGGCCCGTGAGCCACAACTACTGAGCCTGCGCGTCTGGAGCCTGTGCTCCGCAACAAGAGAGGCCGCGATAGTGAGAGGCCTGCGCACCGCGATGAAGAGTGGCCCCCACTCCCCGCAACTAGAGAAAGCCCTCGCACGAACCGAAGACCCAACACAGCCAAAAATAAATAAATAAATAAATAAATAAATAAATAAATAAATAAATAAAGTAGCTATAAAATTAAAAACAAACAAAAAAAACCTGCCAAGATTATCCTAAAAAATAAATAAATAAATAAATAAATAAATAAAGCAGTGATTAAATTTAAGCTTTTGGGTTGTACTTGATAACATTTTATAAACTTTTTTTTTGTTTTTGCAGGAAGGCAGGAAATTAAATTGTTCATAGACTTGATTCACACAAATGCAGCATTTTTGCTCTTGAATTAGGCTAAGAATCCAAGCAAAAACTTGAGAGAGAATTAGAAGAAGAGGCTCCATTATGGCATTACTTTATGATTTTTATGTTTTATTTTTAAAAGCTAGCTAGGAATCATCAGCTGAAACTTCAGCTAATGTCTTGCCTTGTAAGAGTAAAACATAATTTTGAACTGAAAAGGAACAAATGGGACATTCTCACCTTCAGTGAGTGAGAAGTGCAAATCCTGCATTGGTATAGCTGGTGAGTGGTGCACTGGGTTTATGAATACATTGCATTCTATGTATGCATACTTGATTAACAGAGTGCAGAAAGGGGATATTTTGGCTCTGAGATAGTGCGAAGATTGGTTGACGTTGAGTGCCCTATGTTGTAGCAGCTGTGTTTGTCTCTCAAGTGACACTCTTTAAATGGACAAACCATTATCAAAGGGACCATAGGCTTGATCCCTGGGAAGCAGGCTGACTGACAGCATTCTTCCATCAAACCTTGGACAGATGACCACAGCTTGGTTGCGTCTTGCCTTCTCTGGGACACCGTGTTGTAATATTACTTGCGAGATATTACTTGTGAGGTCTTGCTCACCTCAAATTTACCTTCAAGCTAAAAATCTAATTTCCAGCTTGATAACCTGGTATTTCATTTTCTAGAATTCGTTCCCGATTGTTACAAGGACTAAGTGAGTTAATTTATGTAAATCACCTGGAAATGTTATTCTCATATTGTCTCACCCGAAGTATCGTTATTATACTTTTGAGACTCAGATAGTAGATAAAACAGTTCTTATTAATTACCAGATTGCATTGCATTTAAACAGCATGGTTAAAGCCTGACCAGAAGTCTGAGATTCAAGAATAACATAATCTTGCAAAAGTGTATCAAACACACAACTCTCAAAGAAACCTATCAAGAGAAGCCAAACACCTATCAAGAGAAGAGTGAGGCAAACACAAGAAAAGGAAGGGGGTTTGGGAACAACGTCTGATTATGGGGATGGAAGAACAGAGGCCCAGAGATAGACTTCTTCTAATGGCCCTGAGTACATGCTGAGCATTATATTGACTCTGAGTCTCCTGCAGGACATCAGGCAAGTTCACAGTCAAGTGCTCTGTTAGACATTTCTCCTTCTCACTCTTCTGACTTTCAGAACCATACTCTCCCTTATTCACCTGTAAACTACTCTCCCTAATTGAACAGTAGGACAAAGAGTTTCTTTTTTGTTATCGTTGTTCTAGACTCATCAAGCAGAAAGTTTTATTGTTCCATATGCAAGGAGCTCTTCTTTTACTCTCTCCACTTAAATCAGAAAGGAAAACTTACTGCTCTTTCTTTCAGACTCTGAAGCACAAAGGGGGAGCTACTCACTAGCCATTTCTACTCCAGCTGGGAAGATGTTTGTACAGTTCCTGCCAATGATTCTTTCAAACATTCATTTTTCTCTTTTATTTTCATTTGACCATATAATTAGTACTTATAACTGGCTAATTATCATTTATTATATATAGACTATAGTAAAGTTTCCATTCTACAAGATATAGCCAATAAATATTTTGGTATATTTATTTTTTCCTGACTTTTTCCTATGCAAATAGAGACATCTTTGAAAGGCATATGTAGGCTGCTTTTTAAAAAAAGCTGGACATATAAAGCACATCTGTTAATATTTGTCAAGTTAATACATATTTATATATTTAACAAGTATTTATCAAGGACCTTCACTAGCCAGACAGTGAGGATAGCATACAAACAAGACAAATCTCTGACTTCATGGAGATTATGTTCTCACCAAGACAGACTTATTCAAAAAAAAAAAAAAAAAAAGTAAACTAATGAGTGACAATAATTCAGAAACCAATAGGTGCCATACGGTAATAAAACAGGTACAGCTCAGAAAACGACACAGCAGACAGGAGTGTGGCCACTGTACACTGGTGGTCAGAGAAGGTGTCCTGAGCAAGTGATATCTGAATGGAGATATGAACTGCGAGAAGGAGCCGGTCAGTGAAGATCTGAGGGAGAGCATTCCAGGAAACAGGAACAGCAAGGACGAAAGGCTGAGGCGAGTGTGAGCTGAGGGAAAAAAAACTGCTGATGCAGCTAAGCGTGGTGGACTAGGTAATGTTAGATGCTGGCGTGGAGATGGAGCCCGGCAGTTTCCTAAACCATGGTGGAGTGTGGATTCTTATCTAATTGCATGGAGAACTTCATCTCTTCAAGACTCTCAGACTCCTTTCTTCTCTGGTACCTCTGTCCTCCAGGCACAACTTTCCTTTTCTGCTATTCTATCCTACTTTTTCATATTATATCCTGGGCTCTACTTTGCAAAGTGTGTTTAATGACAACCCCCAGACCCAGCATTTTAATTTGTAACATTCTCTAAATGAATAGACATCACTAGTTCATTCACTTATTTTTTCAACTGTGAGCTCAGATATAGAATATAGTCATGCAATAAAATAAAATCTACATTTACAAATTTTTGAATTTTGAATTTTTAGAATAGAAATTCATTTGGAAAGAACACTTTAAATGTCTTTTCTCTGGATTTGCATAGTTAACGTGGTAAACTTGCTTCACTGCTTATTCAGATTACTGGGCCCTCAAGAACTTGGGAGAACATTAAAATGATACACAACCTGCATGGTTATACTTTTTTTCTCCAATGTTCGTGCTACAGTGTGCAAGAGACCAAGCTCACTTTCCTCAAGCAGTTAAACTCAGGGCTTAAAATCCATTCCAAATCACTGTGTCTGGGGATTACGTTATTCTTGAATCTCAGACTTCTGGTCAGGATTTAACCATGCTGTTTAAATGTGATGCAATCTGGTAATTAATAAGAACTGTTTTATCTATTATCTGAGTCTCAAAAGTATAATAGCGATGCTTTGGGTGAGACAATAAGAGAATAACACTTTAGTTATGCTTTTAAGCATTAATTTAAGACCCTGCGCATCTGCCCACAGATGACTTTCTTAATTTGTTAGGTAGTGAAGCCTAACATGCTCTTCTATTCCAATTTGACTCAGGCCATGTTCATCATGGTGTGATGAACAGCTTCCATGAAAATCAATGGTCTTCTAAAGATAGTTACATGTAGGTGAAGAAAAATATTATGGTAACCACAAACCAAAAACTGTAACAGATACACACACACACACACACAAGGAATTTAAACATAACACTAAAGATAGTTATCAAATCACAAGGGAACAGAGCAAAAGAAGAAACAAATAAGAACTACAAAACAACCAGAAAACAATTAACAAAATGGCAACAAGTACATACATCAATAAATACGTTAACTGTAAATGGACTAAATGTGTCAATCAAAAGACATAGAGGCTGAATACACACACACACACACACACACACACACACACCTATATGTATGCTGCCTGCAAGAGACTCACTTCAGATCTAAAGACACACACAGACTAAAAGTGAGGGGGTGAAAAAAGGTCTTCCATGCAAATGAAAACAAAAAGAAAGCAGGGGTAGCAATACTTATATCAGACAAAA
Organism: Eschrichtius robustus; assembly: GCF_028021215.1. Taxonomy (NCBI): domain Eukaryota; kingdom Metazoa; phylum Chordata; class Mammalia; order Artiodactyla; family Eschrichtiidae; genus Eschrichtius; species Eschrichtius robustus. Next base: position 84,907,785 of record NC_090837.1, read on the forward strand.
TAGACTTTAAAACAGACTGTAACAAGAAACAAAGAAGGACATCACATAAAGATAAAGGAATGAATCCAATAAGAAGGTATAACAATTGTAAATATATATACACCCAACATAGGAGCACTTAAATATATACAGCAAATATTAACAGATGTAAGAAAGAAATTGACAGTAACACAATAATAGTAGGGGACTTTAACATCCCTCTTACATCAGTGGATAGATCATCCAGATGGAAAATTAATAAGGAAACACTGGCCTAAGTGACACATTACATCAGACAGAATTAATCTATACCCGAATCAGAGAGAAATAGAAAATATGAACAGACCAATTACCACTAATGAAATTGAATCAGTTATTTAAGAACTCGCAAAGACAAAATTCCAGGACCAGATGGTTTCACAGGTGAATTCTACCAAACATTTAAAGAAGAATTAACACCTATCCTTCACTGGCTGAAGAAGAGATGAGTGTGTGTAAATATCTGACGATATCTATAAGCATATCATATTTTAGAAAAGATGAAATGTTTTGTATAATTATCATATAGGGAATACATTGAACTGGTTTAGCAGGTGATAAAACTAGAGATATATTGGGGTAGTTTGGTAAAGAGTCTTACAGATCAGCCAGCCATACTTACAGGCAATTGGAATCAACGTTTTCAAGTAGAGAAGACAAAATTAGATATGATCTCAGAAAAAATAATTCTGGTTAGAGACATGAACTGGAAAGGAAAGAGAATGGAACAAAGATACAAATTAGAATTAGTCATATAAAGAACTACAGAAGAGACAAAGAAATTAGGTAAATGAATTTCATACAACTCTGCTCTCCATTTTATTAAAGATGAGGGAGTGAGAGAGACAAAAAGGAAATACAGATCTTCCTCAACTTACAGTGGGGTTACATCCTGATAAATCCATCATAAGTTGAAAATATAGTAAGTCTAAAATGCATTTAATAACACTTAACCTACCGAACACCATAGCTTGGCCTTACTTACCTTAAACAGGCTCAGAACATTTCCATTAGCTTACAGTTGGGCAAAATCATCTAACACAAAGCCTATTTTATAGTAAAGTGTTGATTATCTTGTGTAATTTATTGAATACTGTACTGAGAGTGAAAACCAGAATGGTTTTAAGAGTATCAGTTGCTGACCCTCATGATCTCATAGCTAACTGGGAACTGTGACTTGCTGCCCCTACCAGCATCATGAGAGAGCATTGTACGCACAGAATTCCACTAGCCTAGGAAAACTCAAAACTCAAAATTTGAAGTACAGTTTCTACTGAATGTCTATTGCTTTTACACCTTTGTAAAGTTGAGAATTCATAAGTCAAACCTTCATAAGTTGAGGACCATCTGTACTTAGAAATTTCTCACGTGAATGAATGCCTAAGTCTGAGATAAGAAAATCGAGAGGAGAAATAATGAACTAATTTTTAACATAAAGAATCATTAAAAAAAGAATTTAGGTTGTCCATAGGTCATCCATATAGAGAGATATATGAAGGAGTAGTTGATTCATTCATTTATTCAATAAATATTTATTGTGCATATACTATGTTACCCTCACAACGCAGGTAACTGGGGACACAAGACAGAAAAGATAGAGGTTCTTGCTTCAATGAACTCATGCTCTGATGTGGAGACAAGTATGAAAATAAACAATGATAATATGTCACAAATAAGTTCAAGATACATGAGGGTAATTGGGCAGCAGAAGCAATGGGGCCTGGGACCCCAACCCTCCAGCTGTGGAGGTTCTCCACAACCCTGGACCCCACATCCCCAACTCTCAGTGGCAGTCTGTGAACCTTACAATACCAGACACAGCAGAGGCACCCATGGGACCCTGGCTATCCCTCTCCTTTCCCTCCCCCGACAGCAGCAGAACTTTCAATGCCCAGATATGTGGGAAGAGCCCACCATCTTGGTAAGCCAGGTGGCAAGGACAGCAACACTGGCAGAAGCAAGGTAACAACAAAGCCAGAGGCACAGAAGCAATAAAGAAGGCATGAAGCCACACCTCTTACTGAGAAGGTGGACAGTGAAAAGTGCCCACTGCAAATATAACCAAAGGGAACTCAAGTGAAAAGAACCCCAAAACTTGTGCTATAACACCACCTACTGGAAAACAAAAGAAAGGACTCTGATGTCTAGCCTGTTGCTACTTCAACTGCACCCACAGATGAACATCTCATCAAGAACCATGAAGAACCATAGTAACACTACCACAAGAGAAAATAACAGTTCTACAGAAACCAAACTTAAAGTCATGGAGTATTGTGACCTAATTTATAGAGAATTCAAGAATAGCTATCGTGAAGAAACTCAGTGAGCTACAAGAAAACTCAGAAAGGTGGTTTTTTTATGAGCTCAGGAATAAAATTAATGAACAGAAGGAATACTTTACCAAAGAGATAGAAATTCTAAAAAAGAAGCAAACAGAAATTCTGGAGCTGAGGAACTCAATAAATGAGATGAAAAATGCATTAGAAAGCATGGGAAATGGAGTAGACCATAAGGAAGTTTGAATTAGTGAGCTCAAAGACAGATATCTAGAGATGATACAAGTAGAAGAAGAAAGAGAAATAAGATATTTTTTAAATGAGGAACTTCCATAAGAGCTAATTGACTCTTATATGAAGGGAAAAATTAGGATAATGGGTATCCCAGAAGGAGAAGAGAGAGAGAAGGAAGCAGAGAATTTATTTAAGAAATAATAGCTGAGAATTTCCCAAACCTGAGGAAGAAATTGAATACATAAGTCCATGAAGCTAAAAGAATACCTAATTACCTCAGTGCAAAAAGACCTTCTTCAACACACATCATATTAAAATTGTCAAAAGTCAATGACAGGGCTTCCCTGGTGGCGCAGTGGTTGAGAATCTGCCTGCCAATGCAGGAGACATGGGTTCGAGCCCTGGTCTGGGAAGATCCCACATGCCGCGGAGCAACTAGGCCCGTGAGCCACAACTACTGAGCCTGCGCGTCTGGAGCCCATGCTCCGCAAAAGAGAGGCCGCGACAGCGAGAGGCCCGCGCACCGCGATGAAGAGTGGCCCCCGCTTGCCGCAACTAGAGAAAGCCCTCGCACAGAAACGAAGACCCAACGCAGCCAAAAATAAATAAATAAATAAATAAATAAAATTAAAAAAAAAAAAAGTCAATGACAAAGAAATAATTTTAAAGGCATCCTGGGAAAAAAGGGTATTAACCTACAAAGGAGCCGCCTTAGGCAGATTTCTCACCTGAAACTCCACAGGCCAGGAGGGAGTGAAATGACATTCTGAAAATACTGAAAGATAAAAACTGTCACCCAAGAATACCCTATCCAGCAAAGTTATCATTCAGATATGAAGGAGACATAAAGACTTTCCCAGACAAACAAAAGCTGAGAGAGCTCATCAACACTAGACCTGCCTTACAGGAAATACTGAAAGGAGCTCTTCTACTACAAACAAAAAGGCAAAAGTATACAAAAACTTTGTGTGAGGTGATAAATAGAGTCAGAAAATTGTAACTCTTTATCAGGACAGGTTTTTAAACACTTTATTTGAACATAAAGGTTAAAGAGGGGGAAGCAGAAAAAATAACTATAGCTACTTCAGTTTAGTAACAAATTCACAGCATAAAAAGGTACAATTTGAGACAAAAAAACCACAAAAGGGGAAGAGGAACAGAACAAGTATAGGTAAATGAAGATAAGATGCTATCAGCAGAAAAAGGACTATTTTATTTGAGACTTTTTATACAAACCTCAGAGCAACCATAAAACACAAATCTAAAGCAGAAACACAAAATTTAGAAACTGAGAAAAATATCATAGAAAACCAAAATGGCAGACATAAACATGAAAAAGAAACAATGGAGATATATAACAACCAAAAAACAAGAGATAAAATGGCAGCACTAAGTCCTTATCTATCAATAAGCAATCTAAATGGAAATGGATTGAAGTCATCAATCAAAAAAAAAGAGTGCTGGATGGATTAAAAGAGAAGACCCAACAATATGCTGCCTCCAAGAGACTCACCTCAGCTCTAAAGACAAACATAGGCTCAAAGTGAAGGGATGGAAGATGATACTCCAGGCAAATGGCAGCCAGAAAATTGGGTGTCACCATACTCATATCAGACAAAATAGACTTCAAACCAAAAAAGGTAACAAGTGACAAAGATGGACAATATATAATGATAAAGGGGACAGTTTATCAAGAAGACATAACAGCAATCAAAATATTTGGACCCAAGATAGGACAACCAAAATATATAAAACAATTATTAACAGACCTAAAGGGAGAAATTGACAGCAACACAATAATAGTAAGGGACTTTAACACCCCACTTACATGAGTGGACAGATCATCCAGACAAAAAGTCAACAAGTACAGCGGCCTTAAATGAAATATTAGATCAGATGGATTTGATAGATTTGTACAGAGCATTCTGTCCAAGTGCAGCAGAATGCACATTCTTCTCAAGTGCACATTGAAATTTCTCAAGGATAGATCATATGTTGGGACACAAAACAAGTCTCAATAAACTTAAGAAGATTGAAATCATATTGAGCATCTTTTCTGATCACAATGGTGTAAAACTAGAAATCAACTACAAGAAGAAAGCTGGAAAAATCGCAAATATGTGGAGACTGAACAAGGTAGTACTGAACAACTATTGGGTCAATGAAGAAATCAAAGGAGAAATCAAAATTACCTGAAGACCAATGAAAATGGAAATATGACATATCAAAACCTATGGGATGCAGCAAAAGTGGTACTAAGAGGGAAGTTTATAGCAATATAGACCTACCTCAAGAAATGAGAAAAAATCTCAAATAAACAATCTAACCTAAAGAAACTAGGAAAAGAAGAAATGAAGCCCAAAGTCAGTAAAAGAAAGGAATTAATAAAGATCAGAGCAAATTAAAGGGAGTTTAAAAAGACAATAGAAAACATCAATGAAACTAAGAACTGGTTCTTTGAAAAGATAAACAAAATTGACAAACCTAAAAAAAAAAAAAAAAAAAATTGACAAACCTTTAGCTAGACTCACTAAGAAAAAAAGATAGAATGCTCTGATAAATAAAATACAAAATAAAAGGGGATAAATTACAGATACTGTGGAAATACAAAGGCTTATAATATTATCAACAGCTATACACCAACAAATTGGACACTAAAAAAAAAATGGACAAGTTCTTAGAATCATACACTCTCCCAAGACCAAATCATGAAGAAACAGAAAATCTGAATGGAGTGATCACTACTATAGAGATTGAAACAGTAATCAAAACCTCCCTCCAAAACAAAAGTTCAGGACCAGATGGCATCACAGGTGAATTCTACCAAACATTCGAAGAAAATGTAATACATGTCCTTCTCAAACCATACCCAAAGAGCTGAAGAGTAAAGAATGCTTCCTAACTCAATTTTATAAGGCCACCATCACCCTGATACCAAAATGAGACAAAAACAACATACAAAAAAATAAAATTACAGGCCAACATTTCTGATGAACATATATGAAAAATCGTCACCAAAATATTAGCAAATCAAATACAACAATACATTAAAAGGATCATAAACCATGATCAAGAAGGATTTATTCTAGGGATGCAAGGATGATTCAACATTCACAAATCAATCAACATGATACACCACATTAACAAAATGAAGAATAAAAACCATATGATCATCTCAATAGATGCAGAAAAAGCATTTGACAACATTCAACACCTGTTTATGATACAAACTGTTAATGAAGTGGATATAGAAGGGGCATACTTCAAGATAATAAAGGTGACATACAACAAACCCATAGCTAACATCATACTCAGTGGTGAAAAATTGAAAGCTATCCCTCTAAGATCAGGAACAAGACAAGAATGGCCACTCTTGCCACTCTTTTTAACTTAGTATTAGAAGTCCTAGACAGAGCAATTAGGCTAAATAAATAAATAAATAAGCATACAAATTGAAAAGGAAATAAAACTGTCACTATTTGTGGATGTCATAATTTTATATATAGAAAACCATAAAGACTCCATCAAAACACTCTTAGAAATAAACTAATACAGTAAAGTTGCAAATTACAAAATCAACATACAAAAATCTCTTGAATTTCTATATGCTAACAGTTAGCAGAAAGGGAAATTAATAAAACAATCATTTACAATCACAACAGAAGGAATACCTAGAAATAAATTTAACTAAGGAGGTGAAAGACCTGTAACAATGAAAACTAAGACATTGTTGAAAGAAATTGAGAAGACACAAGTAAATGGAAAGATATTCCATGCTCACGAATTGAACGAATTAACATTGTTGGGACTTCCCTGGTGGCGCAGTGGTTAAGAATCCCGCTGCCAATGCAGGGACATGGGTTCCCTGGTCCGGGGAGATCCCACATGCTGTGGAGCAACTAAGCCCATGCACCACAACTACTGAGCCTGTGCACCACAACTACCAAAGACCGCATGCCCTAGAGCCCGTGTGTCGCAACTACTGAACCCATGCTCTGCAACTATTGAAGCCCACGCACTCTAGGGCCCATGTGCTGCAACTTCTGAGCCCACGTGCTGCAACTACTGAAGCCCATGCGCTTGGAGCCTGTGCTCTGCAACAAGAGAAGCCACCAAAATGAGAAGCCCATGCACCGCAATGAAGAGTAGCCCCTGCTCGTCACAACTAGAGAAAGCCCACGTGCAGCAATGAAGACCCAGTGCAGACAAAAAAAAAAAAAAAAAAAGGAATTAACCTTGTTAAAATGTCAATATTACCTAAAGCAAGCTACAGATTCAATGTAATCCCCTTCAAAATCTAAGGACATTTTTTACAGAAATAGGACAAAAAATTCTAAAATTTATATGGAAGCACAAAAGACCCTAATAGCCAAAACAATCCTGAAAACAAAGAACAAAGGTGGAGGTATCACAGTCCCTGATTTCAAATTATATTACAAAGCCAGCCATAATAATCAAAACAATATGGTATTAGGAGAAAATGATATAGATCAACGGAACAGAATAGAGAGCCCAGAAATAAACTCTCGTATGTATGGACAATTAATTTATGACAAAGGAGCAAAGAACATACATTGAAGAAAGGACATCTCTTTAACATTGATGTTGGGGAAACTGGACAGCCACATGCAAAATAAATAAATTAGACCACTATCTTATACCATACACAAAAGTTAACTCAAAATGGATTAAAGACTTGAGTGTTTAAGACCTGAAACCATAAAAGTCCTAGAAGAAAACATAAGCAGTATGCTCTATGACATCAGTTTTAGCAGTATCTTTCTAGATATGTCTCCTCAGGCATACAAACATGGAAACAAAAGAAAAAATAAACAAATGAAAGTACATCAAACTAAAAACTTTTGCACATCAAAAGAAACCATAAACAAAATGAAAAGACAACCTACTGAATGGGAGGAGATAGTTGTAATCAATATATCCAAAAATGGGTTAATATCCAAAATGTAAAGAACTCATACAACTCAACAAAAGCAACAGAAAACAACAACCCAGTTTAAAAATGGGCAGAATAGATATTTTTCTAAAGAAGATGTATAGATGGCCAGCAGACACATGAAAAATGTTTGGCATCACTAATTATTAGGGAAATACAAATCAAAATCACAGTGAGCTATTACCTCACATCTAGTAGACTGGCTATTATCAAAAGGCAAGAAACAACAAGTGTTCATGAGGATGCGTGGGAAAGGGACCCCTCCTGCACTGTTGGTGGGGATGTAAATGGGCACGACCACTATGAAAACAGTATGGAGGTTCCTCAAAATATTAAGAATAGAACTACCATGTGATCCAGCTATTCCAATTCTGGGTATTTAACCAAAGAATATGAAAGCACTAATTTGAAAAGATATGTGTATCCCTATGTTCATTGCAGCATTATTTACAATAGCCAAGATATAGAAACAATATAAGTACCCATCAATTGATGAGTAGATAAAAAGATGTGGTGTGTGTGTATATGTGTGTGTGTGTATATATATATATATATATATATACACACACACACATACATACATACACACACACACACACACACACCACACAATGGAATACTACTCAGCCATAAAAATGATTAAATCTTGCAATTTGCAACAACATGGGTAGATCTTGAGGTTCAGTAAAATAAGTCAGACAGAGATAGACAAATACCATACAATTTCACTCATATGTAGAATATAAGAAACAAATAAACCAAAATAAATCAACAAACCAAACCAAACAAAAACACAGATACAGAGAACAGAGTAGTGGTTACCAGAGGGGAAGGGGCAGTGTAGCAGGGAGAATGGGTAAAGGGATCAACTGTATGGTGATGGATGGAAACTGAATTTTTGGTAGTGAGCACACTTCTACACTACAGAAGTAGAAATACAATGTTGTATACATGAAATATATAATGGTATAAATCAATATTACCTCAATAAAAAATAAAGGAAAAAACCAAAATGTACTGTAAACATAGTATTCTCTCAAGGCTTCTGAATCAACAGTGTTCAAATCCATGACTGAGATTAATGTCAAAAAGAACCATTTCGTGATGAACCAGAATTTAAAATGTAATTTGAATAGTAAGATAAAACAGTATTTTATACCTGACAAGTCTGTAGTAGAACAACTGTCCTGAAAATAAAATGCCAACATTAAGATGCCACTTATAGACTTACCCCATATGTTTTCCTACAGCTCTGTCTGCTAGCTTTTCTCCATAAAATTTCTTTCCCCATTAGCAGTTTTTTGTGAAATCTGCTCCTCTGCCATGATGTCATATATCAATTTGTCCCTATTTTGCAAATAATCTATATTCTTGGCAGAAGAGCTGTCTTGAATAGCTACACATTCCAAAGATATTCAGGACAGCCAATTTCTTTAGATTGGTGGGATGATGAAGGTTGGCAATGACATTCACAGTACATATAAAGCTTTAAGCATTGCTATTGAAGGAGAGAAGACAGTGTGCAGTAATTTCTCTTAAATTCAAATTGTACAGTTTTGATTTGTCAACAATTCAAAGAATGAAATGACTAGAAAATGGCAGATTTTAAAATGATGCTCATGACTGTTTCTAAATCATGTTTAATGAGACTCAGGATAATTTTCCACAGAATCTTTACTAGCTCTCAACCACATTTCACTCTTCTTTACGTATTTTCCTTCTTTTCAATAACTAGTTACATAGAAAATACATAATGGATATAAGGAAGGAGGGAAGGAAGAAAGGGAGGAAGGAAAGAAGGAAGGAAGGGAAAATGAGACTTGATTTCTATACTTTTCCATTGATTTCTTCATAAAAGAATAAAATATAAATAAGTGAAATCTGTACTTTTTCTTAATTCCAAATCATAATCTCTGCAACACATGAGACTTTTAAAAGGATTTCCTGAATCCAAAATCAATTTTAAATGGCATTTATAAAAGGAATTTTAACCAATACTCTACTCAATTTCGTGACTTTAAATTGGTACCTGGCCTCTATGGCTTCCTATCTACACTTATTCAACCACCCACCCACCCATCCATCCATCCATTCATTCATTCAACAGTAATCTTCAGGTACAGTCCAGTTTCAACTGTTATTTGATTATAAGACTTTCTGGTAGGAAGAAGCACATTACCACATTTCGTACAAAAACAATGGGCTCTGTAGTCAGAATACTTAGACTGGAATTCCAGCTCAATTATATACAATCTTCAGGATCCTGAACTCTCACCTGGGACCTGTATTCACCTGTCTAGGGAGCATTTGAAAAAAAAACATATAGAAGTGGTTTTGATCAAACTTGGACATTTAGTTCCAAGGAACCAGAGCTTCTAACTGGTTGCAATATCCTCAAAATGAAGACCTGTTCTGCCTAAAATGTCAATCATTGCCCTCAAGGGATTAAGAAATATGCTATCTTAATCAGTAACATGATAATAAAAATAATACCTACTTTATTGTAGGGATTGTTGGGAGAAATAAAAGAGATAATGTATGTGAATGAATTTGAAAATCATAAAAAATTAGAATATTTTAGATAATGAATTTATTTAAAGGATATAATGTATTATTATTCAATATTAAGCACACTTGATTACAAGAAAACAATACCCATTTGGCTACCCCTGATGAGGGTGGGGTGGAGCAAGGTATGTGTATATGTGGTTGGGGAGGGGAGTGAGACAAGGGGCATTATAAATATTTAATTATGTATATGTAATACATAATTATATAATATATTTTATATTATGACAGTAAGGAGCCTGGGCCTTACAGTATCAAATAATAGGGCTTGTTTCACAGATAGTGGAACTGGATGACCATTTTGTTCCAGCCCACATAAATCTTCACTCTAGCAATGCACCATCAATATGATACTGTTTCTTTCTCTGCCCATCTGCCCATCCTCTCTCTGTCCATCCTCTTTCCCTCTACCAGGTGACTTCATCATCTCTTTCATGTTTGCTTTCGTGTGTTTGGCAGAACCCTGGCTTAGAGAGCTATATAACCACACACACACACACACACACTAAACAAACCAAGGATGAAACTACTTTAGAACATATTGAAAGCTCCTAAGCAGAAAAAATATATCTATTTATCTCAGCATAATTCAAGCTGATTTAACCAGCAAGTACTTTTTCTGAGCAAGACCTATTAACACCTCACAAAATGAATGTAAGAAATTAACTTCTGGCAATGTTCTTATCTTGTGGCTTCTCCTTACTAGGGCTTTATCTTATGTATCATTTGAAAGGAAACACTCAAAAAAAATTGGTAAATATTGCACTAAGTAACACTGATACACAATTACTCCAAAGTTCACTTTCACCTGGATATTTTAAGTTTCTTTGTAATCACGTTTTATACAACATGTTATATAATTTACATATATGCCCCCTGTTCAGAAACTACCCATTTCCCAGTATACTTCAAATAGATCAGCCCTATTCAAGTCCAAAAGAATCTTAGGATCATTCAAAATAAGACAAATATTAAGCACACTTCAAAAAATGAATGGGTTGAAACTACAGCTGACTATGATTAAATCAATCCCAGGTAATGGAATAATTACTATATTAAGAGTAGGTGTGAGACAATTAGTTTCAAAGAAGTTGTTCTGAAAGTCAAAGTACTTACTTGACCGAAAGTTTCTTGCCCATCTCTTTAATATAACCAATTTAAATTGCAGGGCTGGATTCCAACCACTGAGGGAAGGGAAAAGGGAAGGACTGGGCTTCTACAGCCACGTGAGTCCAAAGTCAGGCAGAGACAATGAGGAAATAGCAAGTTTTGGCCTTGAACATTTGAACAGAAAAGTACTGGACAAGCCAATAACCGGAAAACATTTCAAGTTCCAGCAAGAAATCATCAACCTGGCTCTGACTTCCCCTCCATCTCACGCTGGCCTGTGAAGTTTTTTTTTAATAAATTTATTTATTTATTTATTTTTGGCTGCACTGCGTCTTCGCTGCTGCGCGCGAGGGCTTTCTCTAGTTGCAGAGATTACTCTTTGCTGCGGTGCGCGGGCATCTCGTTGTGATGGCTTCTCTTGTTGCGGAGCACGGGCTCTAGGCGCGCAGGCTCAGTAGTTGTGCCACATGGTCTTAGTTACTCCACAGCATGTGGAACCTTCCTGGACCAGGGCTCGAACCGGTGTCCCCTGCTTTGGCAGGCGGATTCTTAACCACTGCGCCACAGGGAAGTCCCTTGGCCCGTGAAGTTCTGTTCCCTACATCCTGAGTGTTCAATTCTGATAAAGTGATTTTAAATATCCTCCAAGTTACACCCAAGGACTCTGTTAATCTGAGTGGCCCCAAATATTTCTCTCCACTTGTACCAGGGTCACATCTAGCTCCACCCGAGGAGGTCTCCTGTGTTGGTTGACAGCATGTTGGTTTCTTTAATCTGATGGTAAACATCTCCAGATCCGGGACTAACTTAGCTGGTTCTCATTTTAAGTTTAAATTTTATTCTCTACATAACTCCTAAATCATTCTGAAAAGCTCACATAGCTTTCCCATTTCTCAGACTCCCCAGATCAAGTAGAGTGCTCATTGTGCCCAGTGGGTGCTGAGTAAACATTTGGTGAATGGGCTCTTCTACTCCCAATACGACTGTGAGAGAAATCTACAACTTCAGGCACTATGCACAATACCTTCTGTAGCTGGAAGGACTTTATTAGGAAAGAGTTAATCGTAAGTGCCTGTCCACGGAATGTGGATTTAGCTGAGAAACTCAATTCAAATGAAAATGCTTTGTGGGAGAGGAAAAAACATAATTGATTGGGTGCACACTTGAAATCAATCATTTGCATAACATTCTATTCTCCTGCTTTACACTTTAATAGCCTCTAAAGTAAAAAAAATGATTGTTTTCCAAACTCTATACTCTCAGACTGCAGAGCCTTTAGAGAATGATGTTTTAAGGCCTCAGGAACTAGAATATGCCTTCCCTGAAGGAGAGAAGGAAAGTGGAAAACTAGTACTTTATACCGAAGGTAAGATGATCCTCAAGAAGCTCTGAGACTGAAAACTTGGGGATTGAGAGCCTCACGATGAGAGCTAGGAGAATACATATTTCAAAAAGCAGAGGCAATACCCTTCTGCAACGATAAATTCTTAAGAGAGTTTAACTTTGATTTTAAATGGAGCAAAACCGGAAGGTACTGTTTCCCACGGGACCGGGAACAGACAAAGTTACGGGTTTCAGCCTAAGCTTCAAACAATGATTTTTAGAGGAAGAACAGGCCCTGAAAACCAGCCCACAGGGGACAGAATCGATTACCCCCTGGAAGCACCCCAAATGCTGGCAGCACCATGGTGGGAGCTGTAAACTGATGATGTAGGGCCAGAGGCTTGAAGAAGCTTGTCTCTTGGTGGGGCAAGTCCCTCCTTTCATGGTGTAAGTCACCAGAGGAGAGAGAAAGACAGAGAGAGACCTGGAGAAATTTGGAGGTTAAGCCTAGCCTCGGTGTCTCCAAAGGGCAGAAATCACATATCCAGACCACACGCACACACACAAACACACACACTTCAGAACACTGTTAGAGGGGAATGAGATGAAGTCCTTGGAGATCACCTGAGCAGTGGGCAATTCCAAGAAGCAAGTATGGTGCATAGAGTGAGGGGGAGGATTCTTCACCACCTGAAAAGCAGGGAGAAGAAGAAGCCCAAGAAGAGGCAGGATTAACTCCAAAAAATGTCTTGAAATAAAGATGTGAGACCAATTTCTTTTTACCATTCCGGCCAACAAGACTTAGCCTTTGTTTGCTCAGGCCAGTGGGGATTGGAGAATACTTACTAAAATCAGGAAAGACCAGCCAGTGGCAAGGAGAAAATTAATGAAGACACCGCGTGGCTGGACTCAGCATCCTCAATATTTGCCCAGAACACCTTGCAGTCACCTCCTGCCTGGCCACCCCGTTCATCTCACTCCACCATTTTGCAAACTCTACCCTGTTTCAGTACAGGAGTTTTACCTTCCACAGAGTTTTTGCTTAAAGCCCAGAGTTTTAAGATACAGAAGCATGCACAAAAGGCAGGGGTTTTCTTCCCCTTTCAAGATGAGGAAATAAAACAAATAGTATGAACAAAAGGAACCCAAAGGAATTTAGGAGTTTTAAAAAGAAAATCACAAACATTTTTATTCATCTATTCCCTGCTCCAGAGTTTAATTTCTGGGCTCCATTCTTAGCACTGAGAGTACGAACTCTCCAAGCTTCTGTTTCTTCATCCATAAAAATTTATATTTATAGGAAAATATTTTCTGAAAGTTTTTTAAACTGCAGGATTGCTGTTAAGACAACTCAGTGAAATAAGTAAAAGCAACTAGTTGACTTCGCATTAAACATTAGGGTTTTTTTTTTCTTTATCCCCAGATAGGGTTGCCAGATAAAAACACAAGATGCTCAGTTAAATTTGAATTTCAGGTAAACAACAAATAATTTCCTAGTATAAGTAAATCTCAAATGTTGCATGTTTTTTTATTGCTAAATCTGGCAACTTTACCCTTGAGAAAATAGAAACAAAGAACCTGGCTAGCATGGGATGATGGAAACAAAACCAGCCCAATACTTGAGAATTTCTAACCCCAGCTGCTCCACACACTGTGTATAGTTTGCAAAAAGTTTTTAGCCTCAGTGTATTTTTGCAATCTGTGTGCCGAAATGATGATCATTAAAAATCTCTTTCAAAACCAAAGTATTATATACCTATAACAACCATTGAATATTAATAAACCCTCTCAACTCCTAGAGTAATGAAAATAAATATTTGGATATGTAACATTAAAGCAAATCTCACAAAATCCTTTGTTGCAATAGGTTACCAATGCAATAGATCACCACACTGGGAGACTAAAATGTGAGTTAGGACACAGCAAAGCAAAGGCATGGAAGAAAAATAAGTAGAGATTTGATGAATTTTTAGAATGAGAAAATTTTGGAGAAGTTTATTTAACCTTGGCATATATGTAAGTTTGTGTTTTACCATTTAGTAATTTTGGAGTTGACATAATGATAGAGGTACCACCATCTTTTCAGCCTCTGTAAAGGTTTTAATACAGTCCTGAATACTAAAGGGCTGGTTGAGGGCTGGGGCATTTTAAAGGACCTGCCTGGGGGAGAAACAAGTGGTAATGAATGGGTCCAGGAGAGCATAAAAGAAGAGATGATCTAGAGACCGGCCAGAAAAAGTTCTCATGGAACAGAGTTAGAAGAGGATTTACACCATGTCTTGAAATCATTGGATGAAGAAAGCAGCAACTTCAAAGGAAAGTGCATGACACATGTCCAGATATAAAGAATCAACTTGGTAACTAAAGGGGAGAAAGGAGCCTTTGCCTTGGTACTATATGGTTAAAATCATGATAGAGCAAAAAATGTTCTTTGATAAGACAATAGCCCATGACCATCAGCTTATAGTGATTCTGAAGTGAAATGTAATTTCCACTAATAACATGTTTCCATCCATAAAAATTCAAGCAAACATCTACAAAGATGAATAAAGATCCGTCCTCAGTGGGCATTCTTCAGGTAGAAAAGAATAAATATGTGATGGCCTTAGAGTGAGATGAAGGGGACAAGAGCACCATGAATGAAGGATTTCCTGAGACATGATAGAGAGAATAGCACAGAAAAGGACACGTGAGCAGAGACTTCACGGAAGGAAAGTGGGAGGCTCCCATGCAGGCAGTAGCATTCTAGAAGAAGGGAGTGGAAATCCAAAAGCATGAAAGCCTGAAATAGAAGGCGAGTTTCAGAAGTAGAGAAGCTCCAGAGAAGGGGTAGAGGCAGAGAGGGAAGGGTAACTAAGACAGTCATAAGGGGCTTTGTACAGATTTTATCCTGTTGGAAATAAGGAGCCATTAACAACGTCAAGATTAAGAGTAACTGTTGAAAAATATGTAAATGGCTAATACAGTACTTAAGAAAATGTGTCAAACCAGATTCTGAGAATATTCTTGCCTTCTCTGTCAAAATAGAATGAAGAGATAAATGGGAAGTGGGTACGTCCCTACTCAGCAATAATCCTTTCCAAAGAAGAGCAGAAGTTCTTTGAATGAGGAAAATAATGAGATTTTCTCTTTTCTATATAAAAGCAATACATGTTCATTGTGAAAAATCAAATTGCACAAATGTATACACAGGAAGTTAAAGTCTTGTTCATGTCTCCTAATGAATTTTAGTTCTTTGAGTTTCTTGTTTGCTGATTAGTTGGGTTTTGTTATTTATAAACACTATAGGAAGAAACAGTCTCATGTGCATGCATGCTTTTATAAGTATTATCTTCTTATGTATAAGAAGTTGAGTTGCTGGATCAAAGTGGATACGTGCTACAAACTTTGATGACTAATGCAAAATCGCTTTCCAAAAAGGATGCAGTAAGTTAGTTATCACCAACATCCTAGGAGAGTGTCTGGTCCTCCATGTCTTTTCCAACACTGAGTAGTATCAGCTTTTTGTAATTCACAAAGACAAGTTCTCATTCTCTCATAAATGAGGCTAATCACTTAGGCCAGAACCTTACTCAGTAAACATCTAATGAATGACTGATACTTTTAAGTACCAAGAATTTTCAGTGTATATAGAGATGAATAAGTTATCCTCCCACCTTGGAAAACTCCCAGACTAGAAAGAGCAAATGTGGACAAGCAAGTATCTTCAACGCATGGAGAAATATAGTTAAGTAGCCTGATAACGTAAATGAAATTCTTCTGGCCATGGTACTCAGGGAAGACTTCGTGGACAAAACAGCCTTTAATCTTTTTCCTAAAAGCTGGCTGAGATTTTTTTAACAAAGTAAGTGCTCAGAATCTCCTAGGCATAGTGAAGAGCATAAACTGAAAGTGCGGGGCAGGCAAGCACAATGTATGTGTGCACAACAGCAAGAAGTTTCCTGGGATTGGGATGTGTTAAAGACTGATCCTGGGCTTCCTGTTAACAAGAAAGCACTGGAGAAAGCAACCTGAATGTCTGACTCCCCTTTGTGTGGCCCTTCACCACTCATATTACATCATTCATTTTTTTTGCTTCACTAAAATGCATAGATGCTTTAAAACTCGCACTGTTCTTATAAGGACCAATTTTCTTTTTGTGCAACCATGACATAATTTGCGTCTACATAGAAATAGTGGAAAGAGTATCTTGTGCATTAGTTATGGGGAAATAAAGCCATACTTATGACTTTATTCTAAGCATATGCAACATATTATTCAACACATAGTCAGTATATTTTAAGTACTTAATGACCCAGTAGGAGAGTGCATTGATTTACTGAGTCACATATCAATCTTCATACCACATGTCAACTCTGTTAACTGAATTACTCAAGATCTTCTTTTTTCCAGCTCTCACCTACTCTCCTTGCATATTTATTGGGTTTAAAAGGAGAGTTCTTTTCCAAAAAGAGTGATGTTTTCTACTTGAAGTATAACCCAAGCCAAAGAATTCTTTTTCAAGAAAGTTTGGTGAAGCTGCTAAGTATTATTACATTGACCCGCACTGTTATCATCGTATTGGTCTATTCTGCAAAATCCACTTTTTCTAGTGAAGTGCTTCATCTTCTGACCCTTCCCCAACTTAGTTCTTGACGTTGGGTTTGCCAAAGAAAACTTAATCTTGAACAAAGTATTAATTCTGGAAGAAATTATGTCTCTTCTAATGTACTTGGGCAATTATTTCCCATTAGCTTAACAAATGATTGTCTCAGCTAAGAAAATAGAGTAGCTTGAGAAATCACAGCCCAGAGCTATGCTGGCTTTATTTAATTTGCCGTGCAGAAGAATTAAACCACTGGCTTTAAATCAAACTTTCAAAAGAGAGTTAAGCTTCACAATCTACTTAACAATAGCTTCATAAGTTAACGTAAGTACTTTTAAGCAAAGCAGGTGAATATAGTTCCATCAGCTAGCTCCCCTAAATTATAGAGAGGTATGTTTTTCTATGGTTTACCTGGGTGTGGCTTTCACGTCCATCCTCCAGCAAATAAACACACAAGTGCCCAGTGATTTGACAAAAACTAGCATCCTTGTCCACTCCTATTCATCTCATCTCCCAACTTTGCAATCTCCACTGTCTTAGTGGCATTTTCTTTCTCTAGTTACTGATTAAAATGCAGATTTTTTTCTCCCAAGTGACAACAATGCAAGGAGTAATGCCATAATAAGAAACCCAAAGGAATCCAGGAATGAATAAGGAAATCACCCACCAATCGAAGCAGCTCTGGACCACTGCAGGTCTTTCCACACTCCCAAATCTCACTCCTCAAATCAGATCAGGACCTTTGCTTTACTTCCTGCAGGAAGCTCATTTCCAAGAAAAAGAAAGAGGAAGAGAGTTACATACCCAATGTCTGTTCCCAAACACATCCATCAAATAATGAGGGGTGAAGAGAATCCAGGAGGGGTATAGTAATTGATATCCTTTAACTTGGAAAGAAACATCCAGGAATAGAGGGAAAAAATGTTCCACACTGCCCAATACTTTTCTGAGTATTTATTTATATAGCCATTTTCCTCACCTTCACTGCCAAGCACACATATAACCATGTCTTGTCTTTGTGCCTAGTGATCTCATCTGCCCAAATCTAGACTTGACCAAGTTCATTTGCTGCAAATACATCAATAAACTACTGCAAACACTTAATAAAAATCATTCTTTATTAAGTACTAATTCACTCATTAAATGTTCACCTAACACCTAGTAGTAGCAATAATAATATCAATAATAATACGTATCATTTATTTAGTATGTACTCCGTACTGACAATTGCTTTCCATGAATTATCTCATTTAATACTATGAGTTACTATTGACAGCCAAGGAAACTTCTCTGATTCTAAAGCTCTTGGTCTTGTATTAGAACTATTTGGTTGCAAGAAAGAGAAAATGACTTGGAATGATTGAAGTAGAAAAGAAATTGTCACAAGGACATAGATCAGCTCACAGAATTGGTGGGAATACTACAGACTAGAAATAACAGGCATTTAGGTGGCTAGAACTGGTGGAATAATGGTGAGTAATAAATGGGTTTGGGGTTATCATCTGGGGTGATGAAAAAGCTTTGACACCAGACAGAGGTGGTGGTTTTACAACATTATGAGTGTACTAAGTGCCACTGACTTGTACGCTTTCAAGTGGTTAATTATATATTATGTAAATTTCACCTCAATAAATTTTTTTAAAAAAAAGAATGGATGGACATCGGTCTCTGTAGGATGCTGCCTGTGTGACCAATCACCACCAACAAATTTCAGTTTTTTGTTTTTTGTTTTAAATCTCTGAAATACAGGGAAAGAGTGTATGATTGACCTAATCTGGGTCATACATACACACCTTGGGCACCATGTATGACAGTCCTGCTGGGTTATATCCAATTGGGGCAAGAGTCGTTCCCATATGGAAATATTAGGGTGCTGTTTAGAAAAGGAAAAGCAGACACTGAGTGACAAAACAAAGGCAAAAAAAGGTTGGACTCCAACAACTCTTAGTACTATGATATATTTCCTCCTTATTTCCCAGGAATTGTGCCAGGCCCCAGAAATCATGAGTAAATAAAATGCAATCATTATATATATATTCTCAGTGATAGCGATGGATCTTGAAGCAAAATGAACTTACATAAAGGGCAAAGAAATCTAGTAACGTTGAAGCTGGGTAACAGCGTTGAAATTAAGTGTAAGAGAAGGTACTGATTTCCTTGTTGCTAGTGAATGAACTATTTTAATCAAAATGATTAAATATTTGGGAAATTGTATTTTCCTATAAAATTCAGAAATAAAATTCTAGAACTTCCCTAAGTGGAAGGACATGGAATGGCAGAAATGGTGGCATCTCAGTCAGGAAACTATGAGTTTGAAAGTAGTCTGACGGGGGATTAGGAACCAACATGGCAGAGTAGAAGGATGTGCTCTCACTCCCTCTTGTGAGAACACCAGAATCACAACTAGCTGCTGGACAATCATCGACAGGAAGACACTGGAACTCACCACAAAAGATACCCCACATCCAAAGACAAAGGAGAAGCCACAATGAGATGGTAGGAGGGGCGCAATCACAGTAAAATCAAATCCCATAACTGCGGGTGGGTGACTCACAGACTGGAGAACACTTATACCACAGAAGTCCACCCACTGGAGTGAAGGTTCTGAGCCCCACATCAGGTTCCCAACCTGGGGGTCTGGCAACGGGAGGAGGAATTCCTAGAGAATCAGACTTTGAAGCCTAGTGGAATTTGATTGCAGGACTTCGACAGGACTGGGGGAAACAGACTCCACTCTTGGAGGGCACACACAAAGTAGTGTGTGCATCGGGACCCAGGGGAAGGAGCAGTGACCCCAGGGGAGACTGAACCAGACCTACCTGCTAGTGTTGGAGGGTCCCCTGCAGGGGCGGGCAATGGCTGTGGCTCACCATGGGGACAAGGTCACTGGCAGCAGAAGTTCTGGGAAGTACTCCTTGGCGAGAGCCCTCCCAGAGTCTGCCATCAGCCCCACCAAAGAGCCCAGGTAGGCTTCAGTGTGGGGTTGCCTCAGGCCAAACAAACAACAGGGAGGGAACCCAGCCCCACCCATTAGCAGTCAAGCAGATTAAAGTTTTACTGAGCTCTGCCCACCAGAGCAACAGTCAGCTCTACCCACCACCAGTCCCTCCTACCAGGAAACTTGCACAAGCCTCATAGATAGCCTCATCCACCAGAGGGCAGACAGCAGAAGCAAGAAGAACTACAATCCTGCAGCCTGTGGAACAAAAACCACACTCACAGAAAGATAGACAAGATGAAAAGGCAGAAGGCTATGTACCAGATGAAGGAACAAGATAAAACCCCAGAAAAACAACTAAATGAAGTGGAGATAGGCAACCTTCCAGAAAAAGAATTCAGAATAATGATAGTGAAGATGATCCAGGACCTCAGAAAAAGAATGGAGGCAAAGATCAAGAAGATGCAAGAGGGCTTCCCTGGTGGCGCAGTGGTTGAGAATCTGCCTGTTAATGCAGGGGACACGGGTTCGAGCCCTGGTCTGGGAAGATCCCACATGCCACGGAGCAGCTGGGCCCGTGAGCCACAACTACTGAGCCTGCGCGTCTGGAGCCTGTGACCCGCAACGGGAGGGACCGCGATAGTGAAAGGCCCGCGCACCGCGATGAAGAGCGGTCCCCGCACCGCAATGAAGAGTGGCCCCCCCTTGCCGCAACTAGAGAAAGCCCTCGCACGAACCAAAGACCCAACACAGCCAAAAATAAATAATAAATAAATAAATAAAGTAGCTATAAAATTAAAAAAAAAAAAAAAAATAGAAGATGCAAGAAATGTTTAACAAAGACCTAGAAAAATTAAAGAACAAACAAACAGAGATGAACAATACAATAACTGAAATGAAAACTACACTAGAAGGAATCAATAGCAGAATAACTGAAGCAGAAGAACGGATAAGTGACGGAGACAGAATGGTGGAATTCACGGCTGCTGAACAGAATAAAGAAAAAAGAATGAAAAGAAATGAAGACAGCCTAAGAGACCTCTGGGACAACATAAAACGCAATAACATTTGCATTACAGGGGTCCAAGAAGGAGAAGAGAGAGAGAAAGGACCAGAAAAATATTTGAAGAGATTATAGTTGAAAACTTCCCTAACATGGGAAAGGAAATAGCCACCCAAGTCCAGGAAGTGCAGAGAGTCCCATACAGGAAAAACCCAAGGAGAAACACGCTGAGACACATAGTAATCAAACTGGCAAAAATTAAAGACAAAGAAAAATTATTGAAAGCAGCAAGGGAAAACTGACAAATAACATACAAGGGAACTCCCATAAGGTTAACAGCTGATTTCTCAGCAGAAACTCTACAAGCCAGAAGGGAGTGGCATGATATACTTAAAGTGATGAAAGGGAAGAACCTACAACCAAGATTACCCTACCCGACAAGGATCTCATTCAGATTCAATGGAGCAATCAAAAAGTTTACAGACAAGCAAAAGCTAAGAGATTTCAACACCACCAAACCAGCTCTACAGCAAATGCTAAAGGAACTTCGCTAAGTGGGAAACACAAGAGAAGAAAAGGACCTACAAAAACAAACCCAAAATAATTAAGAAAATGGTCATAGGAACATACATATCAATAATTACCTTAAACGTGAATGGATTAAATGCTCCAACCAAAAGACACAGACTAGCTGAATGGATACAAAAACAAGACCCATCTATATGCTCTCTAAAAGACACCCACTTCAGACCTAGGGAAACATACAGACTGAAAGTGAGGGGATGGAAAAAGATATTCCATGCAAATGGAAATCAAAAGAAAGCTGGAGTAGCAATACTCAGATAAAATAGACTTTAAAATAAAGAATGTTACAAGAGACAAGGAAGGACACTACATAATGATCAAGGGATCAATCCAAGAAGATATAACAATTATAAATATATATGCACCCAACATAGGAGCACCTCAATAAATAAGGCACGTGCTAACAGCTATAAAAGAGGAAATCAACAGTAACAAAATAGTAGTGGGGGACTTTAACACCTCACTTACACCAATGGACAGATCATCCAAAATGAAAATAAATAAGGAAACAGAAGCTTTAAATGACACAATAGACCAGATAGATTTAACTGATATTTATAGGACATTCCATCCAAAAACAGCAGATTACACTTTCTTCTCAAGTGCGCACGGAATATTCTCCAGGATAGATCATATCTTGGGTCACAAATCAAGCCACAGTAAATTTAAGAAAATTGAAATCATATCAAGCATCTTTTCTGACCACAATGCTATGAGACTGGAAATGAATTACAGGGAAAAAAACGTAAAAAACACAAACACATGGAGGCTAAACAATACGTTATTAAATAACCAAGAGATCACTGAAGAAATCAAAGAGAAAATCAAAAAATACCTAGAGACAAATGACAATGAAAATACGATGATCCAAAACCTATGGGATGCAGCAAAAGCAGTTCTAAGAGGGAAGTTTATAGCTATACAAGCCTACTTCAAGAAACAAGAAAACTCTCAAATAAACAATCTAACCTTACACCTAAAGGAACTAGAGAAAGAAGAACAAACAAAATCAGAAGTTAGCAGAGGAAAGAAATCATAAAGATCAGAGCAGAAATAAATGAAATAGAAACAAAGAAAACAATAGCAAACATCAATAAAACTAAAAACTGGTTCTTTGAGAAGATAAACAAAATTGATAAACCATTAGCCAGACTCATCAAGAAAAAGAGGGAGAGGACTCAAATCAATAAAATTAGAAATGAAAAGGGAGAAGTTACAACAGACACTGCAGAAATACAAAGCATCCTGAGAGACTACTATAAGCAACTCTGTGCCAATAAAATGGACAAACTGGAAGAAATGGACAAATTCTTAGAAAGGTATAACCTTCCAAGACTGAACCAGGAAGAAATAGAAAATATGAACAGACAAATCACAAGTAATGAAATTGAAACTGTTATTAAAAAGCTTTCAACAAACAAAAGTCCAGGACCAGATGGCTTCACAGGTGAATTCTATCAAACATTTAGAGAAGAGCTAACACCCATCCTTCTCAAACTCTTCCAAAAAATTGCAGAAGAAGGAACACTCCCAAACGCATTCTATGAGGCCACGGTCACCCTGATACCAAAACCAGACAAAGATACTACAAAAAAAGAAAATTACAGACCAGTATCACTGATGAATATAGATGCAAAAATCCCCAACAAAATACTAGCAAACACAATCCAACAACACATTAAAAGGATCATACGCCATGATCAAGTGGGATTTATCCCAGAGATGCAAGGATTCTTCAGTATACGTAAATCAATCAATGTGATACACCATATTAACAAATTGAAGAATAAAAACCATATGATCCTCTCAATAGATGCAGAAAAAGCTTTTGACAAAATTCAACACCTATTTATGATAAAAACTCTCCAGAAAATGGGCATAGAGGGAACTTACCTCGTATAACAAAGGCCATATACGACAAACCCACAGCAAACTTCATTCTCAATGGTGAAAAACTGAAAGCATTTCCTCTAAGATCAGGAACAAGACAAGGTTGTCCACTCTCACCACTATTATTCAACATAGTTTTGGAAGTCCTAGCCATGGCAATCAGAGACAAAAAAGAAATTAAAGTAATACAAATTGGAAAAGAAGAAGTAAAACTGTCACTGTTTGCAGATAACATGATACTACACATAGAGAATCCTAAAGATGCCACTAGAAAACTAGTAGAGCTAATCAATGAATTTGGTAAAGTTTCAGGATACAAAATTAATGCACAGAAAACTCTTGCATTCCTATACACTAATGATGAAAAATCTGAAAGAGAAATTAAGGAAACAATCCCATTTACCATTGCAACGAAAAGAATCAAATACCTAGGAATAAACCTACCTAGGGAGACAAAAGACCTGTATACAGAAAACTATGACACTGTTGAAAGAAATTAAAGATGATACCAACAGATGGAGAGATATACCATGTTCTTGGATTGGAAGAATCAATATTGTGAAAATGACTATACTACCCAAAGCAATCTACAGATTCAATGCAATCCCTATCAAATTACCAATGGCGTTTTTTACGGAACTAGAACAAAAAATCTTAAAATTTGCATGGAGACACAAAAGACCCCGAATAGCCAAAGCAGTCCTGAGAGAAAAAACGGAGCTAGAGGAATCAGACTCCCTGACTTCAGATTATATTACAAAGCAACAGTAATCAAGACAATATGGTACTGGCACAAAAACAGAAACATAGATCAATGGAACAAGATAGAAACCCCAGAGATAAACTCATACACCTATGGTCAACTAATCTATGACAAAGGAGGCAAGGATATACAATGGAGAAACGACAGTCTCTTCAATAAGTGGTGCTGGGAAAACTGGACAGCTACATGTAAAAGAATGAAATTAGAACACTCCCTAACACCATACACAAAAATAAACTCAAAATTGATTAGAGACCTAAATGTAAGACCGGACACTATAAAACTCTTAGAGGAAAACATAGGAAGAACACTCTGACATAAATCACAGCAAGAGCTTTTTTATCCACCTCCTAGAGAAATGGAAATAAAAACAAAAATAAACAAATGAGACCTAATGAAACTTAAAAGCTTTTGCACAGCAAAGGAAACCATAAACAAGATGAAAAGACAACCCTCAGAATGGGAGAAAATATTTGCAAATGAATCAACGGACAAAGGATTAATCTCCAAAATATATAAACAGCTCATGCAGCTCAATATTAAAAAAACAAACAACCCAATCCAAAAATGGGCAGAAGACCTAAATAGACATTTCTCCAAAGAAGACATACAGATAGCTAAGAAGCACATGAAAAGCTGTTCAACGTCACTAATTATTAGAGAAATGCAAATCAAAGCTACAATGAGGTATCACCTCACACCAGTTAGAATGGGCATCCTCAGAAAATCTACAAACAACAAATGCTGGAGAGGGTGTGGAGAAAAGGGAACCCTCCTGCCTGCACTGTTGGTGGGAATGTAAATTGATACAGCCACTATGGAGAACAGTATGGAGGTTCCTTAAAAAACTAAACATAGAATTACCATATGATCCAGCACTCCCACTACTGGTCATATACCCAGAGAAAACCATAATTCAAAAAGACATATACACCCCAATGTTCATTGCAGCACTATTTACAATAGCCAGGTCACGGAAGCAACCTAAATGCCCATCGACAGACGAATGGATAAAGAAGAAGTGGTACATATATACAATGGAATATTACTCAGCCATAAAAAAGGAACGAAATTGGGTCATTTGCTGAGACGTGGATGGATCTAGAGATTGTCATACAGAGTGAAGTAAGTCAGAAAGAGAAAAACAAATATCGTATATTAACGCATATATGTGGAACCAAGGAAAATGGTACAGATGAACTGATTTGCAGGGCAGAATTTGAGACACAGATGTAGAGAACAAATGTATGGACACCAAGGGGGGGAAAGCCACAGGGACGTGGGGGGGGGGTGGTGTGATGAACTGGGCGATTGGGATTGACATGTATACACTGATGTGTATAAAATTGATGACTAATAAGAACCTGCTGTATAAAAAAAAATATATTAAATTAAATTAAAAATTTAAAAAAAAAAAGAAAGAAAGTAGCCTGATGGAGGAGGCCACATACTTAAAAACGACAAGTGAAGTGTTACAGTCCAAGCATGAAGCTGACCTGAGAGAAGGGTCAAAGGAGGGTATAACAACAGTATAACATCAAAGGGTTTCATCGTCAGCTACCAAGGAAATGGAGACACGGTTGGATTCAGTCTAAGTACTAACTCAGAGCTAGGATTCACATAGGTAGAATCGGCCCTAAGGGCTAATGAGAAACACACATCCATATGTCTGGACAGGGATGCATGGGTTTCAGACTGTGGTTGGTCTTGGGCACACAGGTAGAATGAAGGAGATAATGACTCTTTTAGACATTCTGGGCAAAAATCTTCCATATCCAGAGGCTAAAGTAACAGGAAAGACCACCAAGTTCCCAATTTTACAGAGTGCATATGAAACACAGCTGATGGATAGAGGGGACCACCCAGGGCCCATACCTCAGTATTTGGAACTGAGAATTCTACTACACTCACCCTGGTAGCAGGGCCAACCTAAATGTTCCGTGGACTCCCTGTTCCTCAGTTACCCCGACTGTAAGGTGAGGAGGGCTGGGGAGTCTGAGAGGGTCCAATAAACAGAAGCCCTCTTTTGCACCCAGGTGCTGAAGAAATTGAGAAACAAAATTAAGTAGTAACAGGTGGGAGATCTTAAGGTTACCTTTATTATCTATAAAGGTTAACATGCGGAACCCAGCCTCTTGTGAGAGCCAAATGGTCCAGGATTAGATAGACTTCCCTGTTCCATCACAGGCAACATCCGAGGGCAAGTCGAGCAGGCCTCCTCTGCAGCAGAAGGGCTTACTCCTGCGGAACCGTAGACTGGATGCCCTTTCTGAGCACCTCAATCCCATAGTAAGAGGGCATGGCTGAGTGAGCTACCTGTCATGGGGGAATTTTTACCTTGCTGCAAAGGTAGCCTCCAAGTACATTATCAGGCAAGCTATCCCAGAAGAAACAGAATCAAAAGTCTTATGGATTACATTAAGATGGTAAATTACATAATTTATTGCACCAATTTTAAAACATACAGCAAGAAACAGAGGAAACAGACCAGGTAAGATATGGTGCAGTCAGAAGGACCACACAGCTGAATCCTGGATTATGCACTGTTCATATGTCCTATTTCTCTGCGCTTTATCTGCCTTCCCTAACAGTGTGGTGACAAAGACCAGGGTTGAGGTGGAACAAAGGCACCCAGCAGGTGGATGGTGCCTTGAGCCAACACACACTTGCTCTAATGGAGAAGTGCAGAGGCAAGGATACCCGCCCACAGTTCTAGCCATCAATGACCTGCTGAGTAGCCATGCCTTATTTCTGAATTTCTGCATCAGCATGTACTTGGGGCCAGGCTTGGTGTCACAAATTGGTGGCTAATTTGGGGATGATATTGTTGTCAATCTGGCTGTGGCATGACGTGTGCTTTATTAATATTTAATGTTTACTCCGCCGTTCCATTCCTTTCCTTCTGGACGTAGCATTCTCATTTGTTTCATCCTTCTTTGTGTTCAACCCATATGTGTTCCATTTATTTTATCTGGTTTAAACATGCCATATAGGTTGGTAGCTTCACTATTTGTACTTAACACAGCCTATGAGTTTCATCTATTCTCTTTGTTTTTCTTGTTTTCCATATGAAAGAATGCAAAATCCTGAAATGTTACAGTAAACACATAATGAATTGCATAAACTGCAATTATTCTTCCAAATTTACTAATCAAATAAATGATCCTGGAATGAGTAAAGAGAATCCAGGGGTTATATTAATTGAGTTCCTCTGACATAAAAAGAAACACTGAGATGTTAGGAGAAGTGTTTCCCTGTAAAGATGGAGTTGGACTAGATGATCTCTAGATTCTCTTCGATGATTATACTGTATGTTCATATCATCCAGTTTGTACAGTGGAATAAAAATATGTCTCATAACTCTATTTAACTGAAGCATTAGGAAATTATATAACTACTGTTTATTCAGGTTTGTTCAATTTTCAAAAGAAGAAAAAAAGATTAAGCAAAGGAATTCTGGAAGCCTAGGAATTCTGGAAGCCATAGACGCCATTTCTATTTATCAACGTAAGGGGAAGGTGCCTTCTCCATAACTAAAACATTTCTGGAATCACATAATTATCCGTCAAATACCAGAAGGCAATCTAATGTCTCAGAAATACTTTAATTCTATAGTAAAAAAATTAAATTGCCCTTTCACTGGTCCATGCACTAATTTTAAATAATTTCATTTGCTGGGGTTATGTTGTTGCCTTTTGTGATATTATTTTTAAAGTTTGATCAAATACTTCAATAAGCATGTAATCATTAAACAACAAAGTATTTAATACTTTGTACTTTTTAAGTGTTTGTACTTCTAAATTTTGCTTATTATTTAATTATACATGGATATAATGAAACAACAATTATTTAAATAGCTACAACTACAACACCACCACTAAACATACTCCTTGAAATTGTCACATGGAGCCCTAGACTTTATCTACTCATATAAACTTCTTATTTCCTTCTCATTTTGCCAAAAGATGGAAGAAAATGATAGCTTCTGAGAAAGGCACAAATTGAATTAGAAATTCTGGGCAGATCCATGGAACTTTATGTCTGTTTTTTTATCAGATTTCAGATAACTTTGCTTAGCACTTTCTAATTGACATGTCAGCAAGATGCCTAAACTCCCCAAGGGACTCTGTAATGTCCCTTTCTTCCAACTTTTGCCTTCCTTTTTCTTCCTTCCCCAAATGTACTTGCCTCATGTCTCACTCTATATGAGTGACTGTATAATGAGATATACAATTTGGTTCTGAGGTTGAATGTAATTCAAGCCAAGGTGTTGCAACTGATGACAATTTAATGTTTCTTATCTCTCACTCCTGAAATGTTATTTTGACATTACTCCTCAGGGAATGAGTGAAAGGAATGAATAATATCAAGAATAAAACATGCTAGAAAAGACAACACTGATTTTTTTTGTTTTTGTAAAATGGCTTTTGACACTACTTAAGTCAGGAATTGGAAGTAGACCCCTTGCTCTGCCTCTGAATAAGGACTTTGGCTCAAGAGCACAGACCTGCTCACCTGACAAGGGCTCTAATGTCCAATCAGCTGTGCATTTGGTCTACTTGCTAGAAGCCAATTTTACTCAGGCTAAGTTTTCTGGCTTCTTAATGGATTTTTGTTAATCTCACCCTCTTTATTTTCCTCAGATGGTTTTCCCAACCTGGGTCAGTCAGAAAGAGCCAAGACCAGACGATGCAGCAGAGACCCATGAAAATACCTATAAAACAACCTAGAACAGTCTAGTCTCTGTTTATATTTCTTTTTATAATGGGAATAATGACGCTTTTCATACTTCAATGCTGTTGTTATAGGGAGAAAAATAACATAAAATTTTTTACTCCAAAATACCAAAGAACACATGCAAGAAATTATTCATTTTATTTTAAATTATACTTGCTATTAACACTGCTAACAAGCAAAATATAGGGATAAAACCCTGAGTTTTAAACTAAGCTTTAAAAAAAAATTTAAATTACTCTCACTTTGAAGCCATCCTAGTGGAAAATAATTAGTCCCTTTTCTGGATTTATGCTTATTTGAGATTGTGCAATTATTTTGGCTTTGCTTTTACACACTCAGGCACTTGACAAACTGAAAATCCATTTGGTTTTTCCTTTTCGGAAGCTTTGTTTTAAAACACAAAATCCCTGACTTTCTCATATGGCTACTCATTAGGTTTATTCCATTATATCTAACTTTCTGAAACCAAGTCTGTGTTTGTATATTCCATCTATGGCCCCAATAGTATGTACATTTACACTTAGCATCATACCCTAAACAGATGCCTAGGATTATAACCTGGATAGTTTCTGAGGATAACATTCAATCATTGTTCACTACCACTATTCAAAAATCACCAGGATGTTATCCAATAGGAATAAGTCAAATATGAAGATATCACTTTATTTATCTATGTATATACTTATTTTTAATGACATAAACACAGTAATTTTATAAGGGTAAATAGTGAATTTTTATCCTGGAATATCTGTCACTAAAATGTGGCTAAGGTACCAGAAAAAAAAGTTCTACTTAAGACTTTGCATTGCTACAATACACCATTTTACAACTTTTAGTAAGTACTTCACATGGCTGCCAGTACTGACTAGGGTAGAACAGAAAACCATTCCATTTTACTTCCAGCATAGAAAGAGAGAGGAACAAATATGCAATATTCAATATGCTAAAGAGAGACAATGGACAGAATATCAGAACACAAATGTAACTTTCATTCTTATAAACCCAAAGTTCCAGAGCTAGTATAAGTGCTAAAAACTCTGAAATAGGAAACTAATAAATTTTATATGATTAACAACTGTTATAAACTCTGTTTCTCAAAATAATTGCTTGTTTGTCTAATCGGCCATCTACCAACTGACAGCCTTCAAACTTTATCATGGCCTTGTGCCCTCATCTGTTCTCTCTTCCAACAAAATTCCTTTGGACTTTTCTTTCTACAAATTCTACTCAGACCATTTACCCTTATTCCATAAGAGCTTCATGAGGTCAGACTTGCTACAGCACTTAATGTGAGATTGGTTTGGGGCTATTGCGATCTAGTCTTGCTGAAGAAAGTTGAAAACTCTTTGCTTAACAATTTCTCTGTCTTGTGTGAGAACAGGGGTATATTTTGGGGCAGGTTTGGCAAAATAAAGAACTATTGGACCTAGACAGGATGGCCAAGAAGGTATCAGGAGCAGGCAAAATGAGGAAGTCCAACAGACAAGAAATCGGCATCTGAGACAGTCAGTGCTAGGTGGAAAACGGAGTCTTGGAAAAAGGCAGAAGGCAGCATGGAGAGACGGAGAGACAGAGAGACAATGGCAGGAGGACACAGAGACCCATCCCCAGAACTTAAGTTCCAGCATCTCCTGAGCAGGGTTCAGATTCCAATTCAAGAAGAAATGGGGGCTTCCCTGGCGGCACAGTGGTTGAGAATCTGCCTGCCAATGCAGGGGACACGGGTTCGAGCCCTGGTCTGGGAGGATCCCACATGCTGCGGAGCAACTGGGCCCGTGAGCCACAATTACTGAGCCTGCACATCTGGAGCCTGTGCTCCACAACAAGAGAGGCCGTGATGGTGAGAGGCCCGCGCACCGCGATGAAGAGTGGTCCCCACTTGACACAACTAGAGAAAGCCCTCGCACAGAAACGAAGACCCAATACAGTCATAAATAAATAAATAAAAGAACGTGAATTTCTTTAAAAAAAAAGAAGAAATGGAGTACTGAGAATGAACTCAAGGAAAGGACCATCCTGTGAGGGTTAAGACAGGACACTGTCAATGGAAAAAGGTGGTTTTGTCACAAGATCAAACTCTGTCACAGGATGTCACAGAAAATTGCATTTTCTGTTATCCAACTCAGAAAATGCAATTAGAAAAAAACCACTAACAGACCCTTCACGTTAACAATGTCTCTCAGAGTTCCTTGCGTACAAACATTTATTAAATTGCATTTCCATTGCCAGGTTTTTTCCAGAGGCCAGGGCAAGGATCTATGACTCAAACCGTGGATACGGAGAACTATATCCATTCTTACACTGGAGTGGCAAACGTATAGCACTGGACTCTCTCTCACGTCTCCCAGCTACGGCACATTGCTACACCATCACTTCACAGTGGGCTTACCCTAGGAGCTCGGGAGGAGTAACAGACACTTCACAAGACAGTACTCTAGGAATTCACCACCAATAGGTTGCCATTGGCCCCAGATGAAACCTATATTCCCACACAGGACTCCTTACCTGCAAAGCGTTGCCAGAAAATGCAGACCAGGACTCCAGTTTGCTTTCCTCAAAGACTTTATCACTTACCTCTGACTGATGAGTGAAGGCATACTGGTTATCAGCCTGGTTATTGATATAAATATTAATAAATATTAGTGTAGCTTGCTTATTAATTTTTGTTGCCTAATTTCTGGCTCATACCTTTAAAACAATGTCTTTAGCATCTTACCTTCTCTGTCAGCACTATGAGTCAAAGCTCACGGTCACTTCCTTTATTCAATTGGGTAGGCATTATAAGTTGAATGTGTCCCCCACCCCCCAAAAAGCTATGTTGAAGTCCTAACCCCCTGTACCTCCACCCCCAAAAAGCTATGTTGAAGTCCTAACCCCCTGTACCTCAAAACGTGGCCGTCTTTGGAAATAAGGTTTTTACAGAGTCAATCAAATTAAAATGAATTCACTAGGGTAACCCCTAATCCAATATGATCCGTGTCTTCATAAAAAGGGGAAATTTGGACACAGAGACATACACACAAAAGGAAGCATACCATGTGAAGATGCAGGCAAAGATCAGGTGATACACCTACAAGCCTAGGAACGCGGAAAATGACCGGCAAACAACAAGAAGCCAGGAGAGGAACGTGGAACAGATTTTTCCTCACAGCCCTGAGAAGGAACCAACCCTGCAAACACCTTGACCTTAAACTTCTAGCCTCCAGAATTGTGAGATAATAGATTTCTGTTACTTTAAGTCACCCAGTTTGTAGTACTTCATTATGACGGCTCTAGAAAACTAACACAGGAGACCAAGGCTTGTGAGTACCCCAGGCAGTAACTAACATTGAATCTTATTTTCTCCAAAGCACAAAAGGACATTTCTTTTCCAGCAATGTCACCAAATGATAAGGCATTCAGAGATGGTCACTTACCTGGCATGGTGACAAAGATAATTTCAAAATTCTTAACGTATTTCTGTAGAACTGCTCTAGGAAGCGTCCAAGTCCTAGTCAGCGTCAAGCCCAACAGAGCTTACATAGATTCTCCTTAACTAAGCTCCGTGGCGTCACACTAAGTAAGCATCACTGGCATCACCTGGAGGGCTTGTTAAACTCCATCCCTGGGCCCCGCCCTCAAGTTTCTGACTCAGTAGGCCTGGGACTGGAATGTCTTACAAGTTCCAGATGATGAGAAGTTTCCTGGTCCTGGGCCCACACTTAGGGAACCCCAGCTCACTAAATTGCTGCGACCACTGTTAGAAAGACAATCTTCTTTTCCAGATGAAATGTTCTCCCTGGGATGTTTTTATCACATAATGAAGGCAGAGGAGGAACTTTAGGGGGAGCAACTTTTAAGTTCTGTTTCCACGTAGGATAAATAGCCGTCCCTAATTCATTATTAAAAGAGAGAGACAAACCTTAGTGCCAATACAACTGAGCAGTCACCTGGGCTACTGCTGGCCTCTTTCATGTCTTTGTGTGAACATAAGATAGGAACACCTTCTTTGGTGAGCAGTTTGGTCAAGGGCAGCCAGGACAGCCATTATCAGAGGATATAAGTTTGTAGCGTTCCTGAGTGAGGTGGTGAGAAGACAAGGAGAGAATCCAGCATCCAAAATGAAGCCGATGAGCCAGGGTCAGTCTGAACGGACAGGTGGGGGTTAATAATCAGAGTCCTAGACCAAGCAGGCTCACCAGCTGGAGGCAGTCACACCCTAGCCTGGTGGTTAAGGGTTCTGAAGTCAGACAAACCTGAACTTGAATCCAGTGCGTGACCTCCGCTAACTAAGTTCTCAAGACTCAGTTTCCTCATCTTTAAAGTGTAGACAATGTTATCTATATTAAAAGGATATTATGCGAATGTATACAGAAGATGTGGCACATATATACAATGAAATATTACTCAGCCATAAAAAGAAATGAAATTGGGTCATTTGTAGAGACGTGGATGGACCCAGAGACTGTCCTACAGAGTGAAGTAAGTCAGAAAGAGAAAAACAAATACCATATATTAACATGTATACGTGGAACCTAGAAAAATGGTACAGATGAACTGGTTTGCAGGGCAGAAGCTGAGACACAGATGTAGAGAGCAAACGTATGGACACCAAGGGGGGAAAGTGGCCGGGGGGTGGGGTGTGATGAATTGGGAGGCTGAGATTGACATACATACACTAATATGTATAAAATGGATAACTAATAAGAACCTGCTGTATAAAAAAATAAATAAAATTAAATTAAAAAAAAAGATATTATGAGTTAAATTCTATAATGTATGTTATGGGTCAGACTTGTCCGCATCCCCTCCCTGGCCTGGCTCCCATTACCTCCTTCTCTCCTGCACCATCTCCCCCACTTCAGACACAGCCCAGAACCACAACTAGGATAACATCTAGCAGTACGGCAAAACCCCAAACGACTGATAATCAACATCAGAGAAGTCCAGCAGAAGGTGACGCTTCTAAGAGGATATACTTTCCCCCAAGATCGGTCCCGACCCCGTCTACCAGCTCAGTGGACGCTGTGGAAAGTTCACACCTCAGCCAAGACAGAAACTCATGCTGGCCTGTAGCTGCCATTAGAATTTCAAACTATTAATTGCAGATGAGTAGGTAAACTCTAACATACCTAGGGTAAGAAAAAAGGAATAGCTAGCAAGATGAAACAATTGAAAAGAAGTATTAAGGATAATTCAAAAGACCTGGGTTTTTTCATATTCTTGCTTTAAATAAGCATTTTCTCTTGCATCCTTTATCCTGACTTAAATTGGCAGCAGGTGAGGTAGGTAGGGACTTAAAATCAGGCAGGTAGTGAGGAGTTAAGAGCATGAAAAGGCAGGTGATGCTTCAGATGATTGTTCTTAGCTCTTTCCCCAACTAACTGGAAAAGCACAGGATAACCCATTTAGAGTAAATGAAGATAATGGAGAGGGGAAAAATAACTTTGCTAACGACATGGATTAGAAGTATGGGAACTAAAATGTAAACCAGGTCTGCGTGACTCCTGTGGATGCTGCATTGCACCCATCCAAGAACACTGACTGGGTGAAGAGCTGGGGCTCACCCAAGGGCATCCAAGAGCCATGACGATGCAAATCATGCAGAAGAGAAACTGAGAGCTGGGGCAGAGGCGAGGACGAAGATCGTCAGGCCTCCAGAGCAAAGAGGCAACTCTAAGAGAACAAAAGACATTTACAGAAAGTGTTATGATCCTAGAATGAAAGAGTACCACGTGATGCTGAGTATTTCACTATTCCCACAGGGCCTTACGATTTCAACACAGCAACTTCACCCAGAGGGGATATTTCCCAAGCGTTCCTGAAAGCCCTCCATTCTCATTTCTCTAAGTGGTAAGTCCTTTGAAAACAGAGTTTGTGTCCCCCTTTGTGTACCTTGGCCACCTTGTGGACAAACTGGCCCATTCTGTCCTCCTTGATGAGGACGTTATTCACTTGGCTGTAAATGACCCATGGGTGATATCCTGCTGTCCGCCTGGATGCACAGTTAAGCTGGTGTCGATAACACACAGTGTGAAGGACA
Source organism: Eschrichtius robustus (assembly GCF_028021215.1). Taxonomy (NCBI): domain Eukaryota; kingdom Metazoa; phylum Chordata; class Mammalia; order Artiodactyla; family Eschrichtiidae; genus Eschrichtius; species Eschrichtius robustus. The sequence goes on from NC_090837.1 coordinate 84,942,791, forward strand.
TCAACATGGTTTTGCTATTAATGCATAAATTTGGTGATGGTAGTATTTTGAGAGGCAAGAAGGGTTTTAAGCATTGAATTTAAATCACATATACATACAACAGCCCAGTCTAATTCTGGAAATATTGCCAATCTAAAACAGGTCATTCTGGATAAAGGGTCTTTTATTATAGATTTTGAATAATCATTTCTTGAAATGATATCATTGATATCATTATTCTCTAGTGCCAGCAAAATACCCTATTACAGCCACTTGACACTGGGCTTGTGATGAGCATTTCTCTTTACTGGTTCCCTAACATGCATCACCCAGCTTTTCTCTACTTTTCGCTTTGGTATAATGAAAAGAATTCAACATTTGCACCTAGGAGTGCAAGGTTTGAATTCTAGTTGTGTCATTTACTAACTCAGGCAAACTGCTTAACTTCTTTGCAAGACAGTATTAAAAATAACTATGACTATCTTTATTACTAAGTATTAGTGAGGATCAGAGATAATGTATATAAAATAGTAAAGCTCCATATTAATAACTTATGAGCTATATTTCAATGTCTTTTTTTTTTTTTTTTTTTTTTAAGGGAAGGATTATTTATTTATTTATTTATTTATTTTTGGCTGTGTTGGGTCTTCGTTTCTGTGCGAGGGCTTTCTCTAGTTGCGGCAAGCGGGGGCCACTCTTCATCGCGGTGCGTGGGCCTCTCACTATCGCGGCCTCTCTTGCTGCGGAGCGCAGGCTCCAGACACGCAGGTTCAGTAGTTGTGGCTCACGGGCCTAGTTGCTCCGCGGCATGTGGGATCTTCCCAGACCAGGGCTCGAACCTGTGTGCCCTGCATTGGCAGGCAGACTCTCAACCACTGCGCCACCAGGGAAGCCCTTCAATGTGTTTCTTAAGTACCAAAATCTCAATAAAACATTACTGAACTATATCAGTCCATATTTATCTGACACATGCCTCGTCTTATGTGATGAAATCTACTAATCATAGTGGTTATTTTGTGTTAAAGTCACCTACTTTCTTCTTGCTCCTCTGATCCTTCCTTATAAGCATGTATATTAGCGGCTACCCAAGAAAATGGTATCTAGACTCCCTTTATAACGACAGCAATTCTAGATAAAGAGGAGACATCCAAATACTCATGGAACAGCAACAAAATATGAAATTCTACATTTGAATTTAATGGTAATAAAACAGAGATGCAGTAAATTCAAATAGAAAAGAGTGAAATATATAAAGGAACACATATAATACCATTTTCATGGCTGGTTTCGATGTTCCATCTGTTCTTTGTTGAAGTAACAAAGCAGTGCCAGGAAGACTTGGACAGATATGTACAAAACTGCTGGCACTTTCTTTCACAATAACTTTGAAATCATTCAAACAGGAAACATAAATGTCATCAGTGGTACAATGATATGATTTTTATCGTAAGTATTGACTGGGAGAAAGTAAATGAAATATATTTTTAATTAAACAATTTTGCTATTAAAATGGGGGAGTTTTACGGGAAGAAGATCTTTTTTTGAAACTGTTCCAGGATCCTCTAAGAGCTTCATCTGGAATTGAACTGATTCTTTCTGGGGCTTTCAACAGCTATGACTGTAAAAAAGGATTTCTACCTGTAGCCCCGAGCCTCAGTGCAGGTGGAATAATGGTTCCTGCGTTTAAGGGCTGCCTTGTTCCCTCTTAAAACCACTCATGCCATAGCTCAGGGAAAATGGGACTTCCTGGAGTGCCTGGTGTCAGGAACATCTTCTCTCCTGGCTACACCCTCTCCCCAGAGTCCTAGTAAATTAGCCATTACCTTCATTTGTTACTTTGCAGTGATCAACCTTCTGAGGACAGCGTTAATGAGCCCCCAGCCTGAAATATTCACATGGTCGTGCTCCGCTAGCATTTATAACAGCCAGATTGCAGGAGGTACAGCACTACTGGGAGAAATAACATAGCCCAAAGAGCAAAATTAATATTGTGTACTGAGAAAAATAAGTACTGTACCAAGAAAAACGAGTGAAACCACGGTAAAATAATGTTTCAATAAATTTGGCACTACATTTTCTATCCAGACCAAAAAAATGTTATATGAGTTTAAAAAATCAATTAAAGAACTCTGAATAAAATTGAAGTGCCATATGCAATCACTACTTAATTTTTCATTAGTTTCTCTTGCCTTATATTACTTTTAAAAATAATTAGTTTAGCCTATTGTGTGAGAATCCTAGATTTCAATGTTTAAGAAACGCATTGGTGAGCTTCCCTGGTGGCACAGCGGTTAAGAATCCGCCTGCCAATGTAGGGGACATGGGTTCAAGCCCTGGTCTGGGAAGATCCCACATGCCGTGGAGCAACTGGGCCCGTGCACCACAACTACTGAGCCTGCGCTCTAGAGCCTGTGAGCCACAACTACTGAGCCCGCGAGCCGCAACTACTGAGCCCGCATGCCACAGTTACTGAAGCCTGTGTGCCTAGAGCCCGTGCTCTGCAACAAGAGAAGAGAAGGCACCACGATGGGAAGCTCACGTACTGCAACAAAGAGTAGCCCCCACTCACTGCAGCTAGAGAAAGCCTGCATGCAGCAACGAAGACCCAATGCAGCCAAAAAAAAAAAAAAAAAAAAAGGCATTGGCACCTCCTAAAGTAATGAAAATAAAAACAAAAATAAACAAATTGGACCTAATTAAACTTAAAATCTTCTGCACAGCATAGGAAACCATCAACAAAACAAAAAGACAACCTCCAAAATGGGAGAAAATATTTGCAAATGATGCGACCGACAAGGGTTTAATCTCCAAAATATACAAACAGCTCATGCAGCTCTAGGTCAGAAAACAACAACAATAAACAAACAACCCAATAAAAAAATGCAAATACACTGATGAGACTTGGCAGACTGTTAATCATACATATCCTAGTATGAATTGATTTAACCAAGATGTTTTCCTTCTAACACCAACCTATAAGTCGGTGTTGAAGCAGGTGGTGATGCCCAGGTGATAGACCAAAAAGAAATATTTGAGATCCTTTGGTACTTAGGTAACAAGCAGTTTGATGTGGAAAAATGAATCGTGAGGTTGGAAAGGCTAGAGGGCAGCATGAGGTCACTGCCCTTCTGGAAGGTCAGGGTGGGCACAGAGATGGAAGAAACAAACATGGAGTCAAAATTCCATACCAAGAAGGAAATATGTATTCCAGAAGCATCAAACATTAGTGTAGGTTCAGTAGTTTTTACAAAGATTTATTTCTTGTATTTGTTAATAAATCCTTTGTTTTTTCATCATATGTGCCTCATTGGAAAGCCTTTAACAATGTTAGATTAGAAAGTCAGTATAAGCTAAAACTTTGCAGAGGTGCAATAAAAGGAAGCCAATTAGAAAGCCAGAGTTGCAGGGACCGTATTTTCCAAATCAAATGTAGACAAATAAAATCTGATAGTTACTGGCAGATCTTCCCACTCCTCCCCTGCTACTAGGTTGATCCACCTGACTCTCCACTGTACTTGGAGGAAATGGAACAGGGAGACTTCTCTGGTTTAGCCTCTTGCTTATACTATTTGCAGTGAGTGATTAAAGCCTTGGCTGTTAATATCACTTTGGCTTCTTTTCTTAATCGCTACTCCAGCACCTGGGAGCTCAGCTTTCTCCAGCTCAACTGAGCTCCTGACAGCAAGAGAGAAAATTTGAATCCATAACTGCCCATGAAAATCCAATCCCTCTTATTGCCCTGCCTAAGCTTTACAACACAATAACAATGCGTGACTGGCTTGAGAGTGCTAAAATTCCCCCAAAGTTACTTTTTTCTCAGTAAGTCATATATTTCATGAGTATCAACCTACACTCACAATCGGAAGCACATTTCTACCCTTCTGTTATTACACGGAACTTCTTTCATTGATTTTCTTCTCTGACCCAATGATAAATACCTTCTCATAGGTTTTAGCTGGGAGTATATTTCAGCCCTAAGTCAGGGCCTGTATGGAATGAAGGTTTTATATACTACGGGCCTGATACAAAGCTAAAAAGAGCTAAGACCCTTAAACTCATAGGATTTAACTCTGGCCTGGTTTGGCAATTAGGAGTAAGGTGATTAGGAATACAGCGGGGGCATGCTGTATTGTTGGTTTATTTTTCTAAATTCATGCAGTCCCCACTGAACTCCCTTCTACTACCACCCCAAGCCTGCCTCCCTCCCGTGCCCAGCCCCCACCCCCCCCAAACCTGCCCTGTTGAGCTCTAGGAATTCTGATTCTGCCAGCTTCCTTCTCCCCCGAATCTACTTCCTATACCAATATCATATTGACTGATGGAATATAGGGGGAGTAATGGCGTGCGACTTTCAAGGTAAGGTCATGAATGACATTGCAGCTTCCACCTTATTCTCTTCTATCTGGGCCTTTAACTGCTATATCGTGCGGATGCTCAAGCATCCCTGTGGAGGGTCCATGAGGCAGGGAACTGAGGCCTCCTACAACAAGCCAGCAAACAACTGAGGGCTCCTGTCCAGAACCCTGGGGGTGAGCTGTCTTGGCAATCCCCCAGGCCTGGCCAAAGCTTCAGATGACTGCCTGTTGCCTGAAACTTAGTGAAAATTTTCAAGACAGAACCACCCAGCTAAGCCACACCCAAATTCCTGAAGCACATGAACTGTGTGAGATAACAAATCTTTATTATTCTTTTAAGTTGCTAAATTTTGGGGAAAATCTGTTAAGCAGCAACATACTGCTATATACCCATGAATAAAATAATATGTTCTTCTTAGTCTGAATCCTAAACTCTGATGATTAATTAATATCATTCCTTTCAATAAACCATTTAACTCAGCCCCAGCAATATCCTTATGAGCCACTTCATTTGGGGGTATTCGCTTATTGCAGAAGCCTACTGTGATTTGAACAAAATCAGAGGTAATTTTATCATCCCACGCCTTTAGTTTTTCTAAAGTTTTGTTTTTACACCTGTTGTATTTTTATAGCTTTCCTGAAAAATTATAACTAACAATTTGCTACTTTCATGAGAAATGTTCATTCCATCCAGAATTTCACACCTTTAAATATTGACCTCTATTTGCATTTTTCATGATATAATTAGTGCATTGTCATGGCATCCTTGTAAATTTTTTATAAAGTTGACATTTTTCAAATAAGCAGCTATTAGCAAAATGAATTTTTTTCTCACATTGTTTTTAACAATTTATTCTTACTTTTGGGGAACAAAGAGGTAAATGAATTGACTTTTATGCTTTAAATAAATTCTTTGTGCCATAAGATCTTTTTGATATCTCTAATGTCAATTCTACCTTCCTGTAACACTGTGATTTTCTTTCAAATTCTAGTATGTAACCCAAGCCTGCTTTTTGCCAAAAGCTAAAACCTGTCAACAGCAACAATAATAATAACTAACATTTTCTGGGCCTGCCTAAGTGCTAGGCACTGTGCTAAGTGCTTCTGATCTTTTCTTTCATTTACTCTTCACAACAATCCTGTGAGATAGGTACTGTATTAGCATTCCCATTTAGAAGCACAAGAAAGAGTGTTTTAAGAAGGGAAGGGTCAGGAGCTCTCTTCCGCAGGGAACCAGGAATTAAACCCAGATGATCTCACCCCAGGGCACTGGCTCCTAAACACTCCAATACCAGGGCTGGTCTTGACTTCAGTGTGGGCGTCAGTGTGTTATGGACTGAACTGTCTCCCCCCTAAAATTCGTGTGTTGATGCACTAACCTGTCACGTTACTGTGTTTCGAGATAGCGTCTTTAGGGAGGTCATTAAGGTTAAAAAAGGTCATAAGGGGGGGGGCCCTAATCCAATAGGACTGGTGTCCTTATGAGAAGAAGAGGACACTCCAGAGCTTTCTCCCACTCCATATGCAGGGAGACAAGAGGCCATGCAAGGACCCCACAAGAAGGCAGCAGTCTACAAGCCAGGAATAAAGGCCTCACTAGCAACAATCTCCAGACTGTGAGAAACTAAATGTCTTGTTGTTTAAGCTACCAGCCTGTGGGATTTTGTTACCAGAGCCCAAGCAGACTAATACACAGGGTTTGCTCTCTCACCGCATCCTTCAGACACTCTTAGATGAAACTTGACTAGTAAACCACACTCTATTAATGCCGTTACATATCTTACATAAAATTAATTATAATCAATTGCCTATGCAATGTTCTTTCAGACTTCCTTATTCTCCAGTGCATTAAAATTCACTACTCTCTTACACTAATATTAGGTTTAACAGTAATTACCTAGCACATATTAGTGCTATTAATCATGTCATCCATATCATTAAAACCAAAATGTTGTCAAACACAGTCTTCCTTCTTAGCTATAGAAAATGAACAGTTAAATATGACATCAAGCTTTAGAGCATGGGAATTTTAATGCCTCTAATGCTTATTTAATTTTGAAATTAATTGGTTATGCCTCAAAGAAAACATCTAAATATCCAGATCGCTGTTTTTTAGAGTTCTGACTATTTGTGTGATTGGGGCTTGCTCCTGCTGGACCTGGGCATTGCAAAGTTCTCATCACTGTCTTCCTTACAAGGTCTTGGCCAGAATCCTGTATCCTAAACTGTTCAATATCCTTCTGGTCTCAAAATACCTATTCTGTCTTGCCTCTGTCAAGGTTTTTCTCATAGTTGGGATGGCACAATCAGATAACAAATGGTAATGGTCCTGGGTTTTAGAGTCAGCTGACCTGAATTTTAGTGATTTCTCCAACATATAGTAGAGCCAGTGAAGGTTGGTCAAGTTGCTTAAATTCATGCACCTCAGTTCCTCATTTGTGTAATGTGCTAATAACTCCTCAGTTTTCACGAGGAATAAATGAAATGAAGAGAACTTAGCTAGGTGCCTGAAACATAGTCAATATTGAACCAACCATAGTTATTATTATTAGTTGCTGATTAGTCTGTTTTTTTCTTTGTGAATGGATGCTGCTGGATCTAATTTTATGATTGTAGGTTACATATTTCAAGGGAGAACCTCTGGCTGAAATGATGGAAACTAAAGAAATGATCGAGATTGAGAATTTTAGGAGCTGGATGAGCCTGAAAATAGGATAAATGTGTGGAAGCAAGTAGGCTTTTTTTTTTTCCTGCTCAAATTACACTAGAAAACAAGAATTTAGTTCACTGAAACAGAACAGGATGTATCTCTTCAAGATGGTAATTTCATTTCCTTTGCATATATAACTAGAAGTGGGATTGCTGGATCATACAGTAGTCCTATTTCATAATCTCTTCAGGAATCTCCATACTGTTTTCCACAGTGGCTGCACCAATTTACCCTCCCAACAACAGTGCACAAGGGTTCCCTTTTCTCCACATCCTTGCCAGTATGTGCTACCTTTCATCTTTTTGATAATTATATCAGGTGTGAGGTGATATCCCTGTGGTTTTGATTTACATTTCCCTGATGATTAGTGATGTTGAGCACCGTTTTATGTACCTGTTGGCCATTTGTATATCTGTATAAAAATGTCTATTCAGTTCCTTTGCCCATTTTTAATTGGATTATTTGCTTTTGTTTCATTTTGCTTTTGCTATTGAGTTATATGCATTCATTATATATTTAGGTTATTAACCTTATACCAGATATATCATCTGTAAATATTTTGTCCTTGTCCTTAGGTTGCTTCTCCGTTTTGTTGGTTATTTCTTTTGCTGTGCAGAAGCCTTTTATTTTGATATAGTCCCACTTACTGATTTTTGCTTTTGTTGCTTGTGCTTTTGGTGTCATATCCAAACAATCATTGCCAAGATCAATGTCAAAGAGCTTTTTCTGTTTTCTTTTAGGAGATTTATGGTTTCAGGTCTTACATTTAAGTCCTTAATCCATTTTGAGTTAATTTTTGTGAGTGATGTCTTTAAATATTCATCATTATTTTTACTGGTCTTATCACTGAAGAAAATGGAGCTGTTTAGTTTGGAAAAGACTATGTATATAATTGGACCAAAATTGGACCAAATTAAATGTGAGGGAGCAGAATTAGTCAGTAAAAATTATAGAAAAGCAGATTTAATTAAATATGAGACTTCAAGTAGGAGAAAATTGTATAAATAAACTCATTATCAAAAAAAAACTATAAATTAGATAACTGCAATCTTTGAGAGGTCATCTAGTTACCAAGGTTTGAGGAATAGAGTGAATCCCTTCTATGTAGAGGTGCATTATACCAAAAGATTTGAAAGTCTTTCAAGAGATGTTTAAGGGGGACTGCATGGGGGGTAGAACATCAGATATTCTCTTCCTGCTCTGATTCTCTAATTCTTAATCAAAAGCACACTGAAGGGTGCAGTTACTGAATCCACAAAATACAGAAGGCATGATTGCTGCCCACAGAAATCCAATGTAGGATAAACAACAGATAAAAAAAACCCTTTACTAACAGTACGACTAAGAAACCATAGAATCTAAAATACTACCTCTCAGAAACGTTTCTCAGAATCTGTGATCTCCATGCAAAACATGTCTAAATAAAAGGACTTGGAATAATTTATGGTTGTAAACCTAGAAAACGTTATTTGTAAATTAGTGAATCCAGTTCAGACTCTGTAGTTCATCACAAAGAAAAATTATGTTTTAACCCAAGTAGATCTTGAGAATTTATTTGAAATTGTTTTTCTTTTATAAACAAGGCAGATTTTAAGTATGGTCTTGGAAATTGAAAATGCTAAAATTAATCGACAGTGGTTACCAATTCCTATATTAACCACCTGTTAATAAGAGTGACATACAAATCATTGCATTTGTGTGCTAAGCTTGTGCCAAACATACATTATTTTTAATTCATTAAGAAACTTGTACAGCGATTATTAGTTTCCTATTTGTAGCTGAGGAACCAAAGGTTTAGGAAGACTATTTGACTTGCTAGCGGCCACACAGATAATAACCAGCGCTAATTAATTGGTATTGTTATTTACATAAAAATGTATACAGATGTATGTTAGTAACTGATATCAATGTAATAAAGGCTTAAAATTTTAGTTTAATAAAAAATGATAAATGTGGCCATAGAAGCAAAAACAATAACCTGTTTCATCTGCTAGTTTTCTTTTTGCAACACTTGTACTCTATTGAATCAACATACATATGTTAAAGTCCACTTTTATGTTAGTTTCACCAGTAAGAGCAACTTTAAATCCTGCTGGAAACAATATCTGCACACTTGAATATACATGGCAATGTGGATGCACCACGTATGGTAGAAAAGAAAGTTACTTCAAATGCGGTGTTATGTAAAGGAGATAGGGAAATTAAAATTGATTGGTTCTAAGATGAAATTTTATTGTTTTATTTACTCTGCGGGATGAAAATCAAGGTCTGTCAAGTGTATTTGCAGCTCTTATTTTAGGAAAATATGAAATTACATAAGTGAGATTTTACCAGCAAGATTTTTTGGCTTTGCTATTTCTAAAAATCTATTATCCCCATGTTAGAGAAAATCTTTAAAACATGTCATATCATGTCACTTCCCCCTCAGGATCAAATGCAAAACCCTGACAAGTGGTCCTATATTGCCTCCCCACACTGCCCCACGAATTCCACTCAGTCCATCCCCATTCACTCTCCTCCATACACACACTGGCCATCTTGCTGTTTCTCCAATACACCAGGCACGTGCACACCTGAGGACCTTTCCACTTGCAATTTCTTTTCCTTGGAAATCTCTCCCCCCAGATACCCACATGGCTTGCTCTCTCAATTCCCACAAGAGTCTGTCACTTTTAAGAGGAAGGCCTCCCTGGCCACCCTGTGTATAGCAGCGGCCTTCCCCCATGTTATTCTCTGTCCTACTTACCTGGATTTACTTACTGCCACCCAGCACATCACTGTATTGCTTTGTTTATTATCTGTCTCCTCAACTACAAAGTAAAATTATGGGAGCAGGGACTTTTGCAATATCCCCAGTCCTCATTAAAAAAAGAGGAAATTTGGGCACAGACATTGCTATGGTCTGAATGTTTGTGTCCCCCTAAAATTTATATGTTGAAATCTTAACCTCCAAGGTGATGGTATTAGCAGGTGGAGGTCACTGGGAGGTCATTGCCCTCATGAATGGGATTACTGCCTTTATAAGAGACCCCACAGAGCTACCTTGCCCCTCCCACCATGTGAGGACACAGTGAGAAGTCAGCAATCTGCAACCTAGGAGAGGTCTTCACCCGAACCCGACCAGGCTGACACCCTGATCTTGGACTTCCAGCCTCCAGAACTGTGAGAAATAAATTTCTGTTTTTTATAGGCTGCCCATAAACAACCTACAAACCTTAGAACAGTGGTTCCTAAACTTGTCGGTGCTTTGGAATCACCTGGAGGGTTTAAAAAACTCCTGAGGCTGGTGCTCTGTCCCCAGGCATTGTGATTTAGTTGGTCTAGGCTGTGGCCTGGACTTTGGGATCTTAAAAATATCCTCAGGTAATTCTAATGTGCAGACAAGTCGAGACCACTGACTTCGTGGCATTTTGTTACAGCAGTATAAATAGACTAAGGCAGAGATGCATACTGGGAGAATGCCATGTGGAGATGAAGTCAGGTGGTACTTCTACGTGCCAAACAATTCTAATATTGCCAGCAACCACCAGTCACTGGGGGGAGGCATGGAATAGATTCTTCCTCACAGCCCTCGGAAGGAACCAATCCTGCCAACATCTTCGTCTTAGATTTCTAGCCTTCAGAACTGTGAATCAATAAATTTCTATTGTTTGAGCCACTAAATTTGTGCTACTTTCTTACAACAATCCTAACGAACTAATACACACTGTGGGCTCAGTTCTCTAACTAGTCTAAGGAGAATTACTGATCTTCAAGTTTTCAGCTTTTCTTTGTCATAAGGACAAGAGTGACAACCCCCAAGCTCTTTACATGTCAGAGTGGAAACCAAGAGTCCCCAGTCCTTTGGATTTTTTAACCTTAAAATGATTTTTTTAAACATTTAAGGTTTATAAAAACCAATAATAAAAGAATGTTAAGTTCTATATCATCGAAAATTAAAGAGGAAAGTTTCACAAATGTGAGACCTGAAGAATAAAGGAGAGAACTGAGAAACAGAAGAACACAAAAAAGAATGGGAAAGATAAATACAGCAAAGACAAAAGACAAACCCAGATATGTAAAAAAGCCAGATACACAAAATGGAAAAGGAAAATACACATCCCCACACCCCCCAAAACACACATTCCTATTTAAAGATATAATAAAGACATATATCTACTAGGTACGAAATAAGTTACAGGGGGCTTCCCTGGTGGCGCAGCGGCTGAGAGTCTGCCTGCCAATGCAGGGGATGCGGGTTCGAGCCCTGGTCTGGGAGGATCCCACATGCCGCGGAGCAGCTGGGCCCGTGAGCCACAACTACTGAGCCTGCGCGTCTGGAGCTTGTGCTCCGCAACGGGAGAGGCCGCGACAGTGAGAGGCCCGCGCACCGCGATGAAGAGTGGCCCCCGCTTGCCACAACTGGAGAGAGCCGTCGCGCAGAGGCGAAGACCCAACACAGCCAAAAATAAATATAAATAAATAAAAATTAAAAAAAAAAAAAAAGCTTTAAAATAAGTTACAGGGATATAATGTGTAGCACAGGGAATATAGTCAATATTTTATAACAACTTTGTATGGAGTATATTATATAAAAATATCAAATTACTATATTGTATACCTGAACCTAATATAATATTGTAAGTCAACTATACTTCAATTAAAAAAAAAGACTTAAATATAAATCATATAGAGTAACAGAACTCCATTTTTGTAGCATTTACATTTTTTCATTGTTTGTAACATCATAAAAAATTTTATCTTATAGTGCCTTTTTGCAACTAAAATGAAAAATTGGGTCATTACTCCTAAGTCAGTGGTCTCAACTTGTCTGTGCATTAAAATTACCTGAAGATATTTATAAAATTCCAAAGTCCAGGTCACAACCTAGACCAACTAAATCACAATGCCTGGGGACAGACCATTGGCATCAGTAGTTTTTTAAACCCTCCAGGTGATTCCAAAGCATAGACAAGTTTAGGCACCACTGTTCTAAGAAGATACTCCATTGCATTGGTGAAACTTAATGGAGGACCAGATGTTCCTTGGCCAAAAGTTAAACTTCCTACTTCAGTAAATATAATCATCCTTCAGGTCCTACATTTCAGAAAATGTCTCCATATGACTGAGTTTTAATTAATTAATTAATGCAAGCCCAGACAGGGCAGGAGGCCTAAGAAGAAGCAGGGTCTGAAATTACTTTTTTTTAAGAGATGTCAACGGTTTATTGGATAGGGGATCTTACAGGTCCGCAGCAAAACGTCCTGGAGCAACACCCCACCTTGTACAGCTGATGGCAGGCAGGCAGGCAGGCAGGCAGGACAAAGCAGCAATCTTCACTCCTCATGGGAGAAGGAGGCTACCATTTACCGGGGAATTGATGTCAGGTTGGCTCATCAGTTACCAGGGAAAACAGGTGCTAAGAAATAGAGTTGGGAGGTGATATAGAGAAAGTTATTCCGGAAGCCAAAACAAGGTCTATGTCCACAAAGTAACTGGAGGAAAAAAACCAAAATCTTAACACACTGGAAGGAGGTTCAGAAACAGAGGGATGGTCTAAGGCAATGAATGGTTCCCAAGGCTTTGCTGGACATTGGAATCACCTGACTCCTGTGCCCAACCATTCTGATCTCATTGGTATGCCGTGCTCCCAAGGGCATCGGGAGTTTGTAAGTACCTCCAGGTGATCCTAATGTGCAGAAAAATCAGAACCACAGCTCTAGTTTTTCAGGAATTCATTGTCCCCGCAGGCTCTTCTGTGCCCTCTGTGGTCAGGCCAAGTGGAATAGTTGTCCACCTGGATGGATGACCATCTTGGATGCCAAAGCTGTGCTGCAGAGCGAAACTTCTCCAGCTGTGCTTACAGGGAATCCCCTACATCAGCTCAATGGACGCATCCACGCTCCTTCTCTTACAGAGTTTTGAACTCCATAAACAGCAGTTGTGAATTTGCAACTCCAGGGTCCAACAGATTCATGAGAGCAAGAAATGTCTCATTCCTTTAGTTTCTTTTAAAAAATTAAAATTCCTCCCAGTGTTTCAACTCCCTTAGGTAGAGAGACACACCATTTCAATCTTTTGAGGGATCATTTCTCTAGCCCCAGCATTATGCAAAGTTCCAAGGATTCCTTCAAAAAGCAAACTAGCCTGGGGGGATAGTTTTCCTCTTTTCATTGATGACACCGGATAACCCCAAAATGCACATTATCCAAGCATACACTTTTTTTGAAAAAAAAATGTGGAAATCATCTCGCCAAAAAAAAATTTTATAAATAGGTTATTTTTTTTTTTTTTGATTTATTTATTTATTAATTGATTGATTGTTATGTTGGGTCTTCGTTTCTGTGCTAGGGCTTTCTCTAGTTGCGGCAAGTGGGGGCCACTCTTCATCGCGGTGCGCGGGCCTCTCACTATCGTGGCCTCTCTTGTTGCGGAGCACAGGCTCCAGATGCGCAGGCTCAGCAGTTGTGGCTCACGGGCCTAGTTGCTCCGCGGCATGTGGAATCCTCCCAGACCAGGGCTCGAACCCGTGTCCCCTGCATTGGCAGGCAGATTCCCAACCACTGCGCCACCAGGGAAGCCCTAAATAGGTTATTATTGATGAAGAAACAGATTTCTAATAAATCAATGAATTGATTATTTGTTAAATTCACTGGGAATCAGGTTTGCTTAATCCCCCAATTGGTCTTTGTGAACACTTATTACACATAAGACATCTTTTATAAATATTTTACACTGCAGAAGGATGACAGACATTAATTCTATCTTCAGAAATGTATAATTATTCTAACAGGAAGGAATAAAGTTGCCATGAGAAAAGTAGGGATTAAAACAAAACTCAGTAATCAGAAGAGTGAGAGCATACATGGGAGATAGGAAAAGGAAACAAAGGGATCAGAGAAGGTTTTATCATGGAAAATAGCAGTTGAGCTGAACTATTAAGGGTGCCTATGACTGGCTGATTCAACCTCACTCTCCTCGTTTCATTTAATTTCTGTGAAAACCCAGTGTGGTGTGTGGAGCAAGAATTACTGCATCAGCATCATCACACTTTTTCAAGTGAAGAAAATGAAGACCTGAGGTGATTCACGTATATATATGTATAATTGAATCACATCGCTGTACAGCAGAAATTAACACAAGACTGTAAATCAACTATATTTCAATTTAAAAAACAAACAAAAAACTTACCCAATGTCACAAGGCTTATCAGTGATAGACTTTGAACTTGAAATTCCATCCATCCAAATTCCATCCACTCAGCCATTCCAAGGACAGGAGGGGGCGAGGCGCCTCCAATGGCCAGAGCTCACCTTGAGGGTCAGTCGGTGGTCACATTCTCTTGACTAAGCAGATGGTGTCAGTTCTAGTCTGAAAGCCAACGGGCTCCAGACCCAAGAAGAGCTGATGTCTCAGTTTACATCCAAAGGCAGGAAAAGCTAATGCCACAGGCTCAAGGCAATCAGGCGAGAGGAGTTCCCCCTCACTTGGCTCGGTTGTTGTTGTTGTTCTATTCAGGTCTACAGTTGATTGGATTGGATTGGATTTTTTGGATGAGGCCCGCCCATAATAGGGTGGTCAACCTGCTTTGATGACATGTGGGGAAGCCTGGATGGAGTTGGAGTGTGAGGGGATGTGAGAAGGGAAGATTCAATTCCCTGGTGAGATATCCAGCTTTCAAGGTCTTTCAAGGCCTGGCCATAGTCCTTGGGGCTGTCAGGGCTTCTGATGAACAAATAAGATGCCAAAGGTTAGAAGAATGCACCTGGCCCCTGTGGAGAATTACACCTTCTTGCCACACGTCCGAGCTCCCAGCTACAGCCTAGGACATGGCCACTGGGTCCTGACAGTCTAGCTTCGATTTAAAGCAGTTCACAGATTGCTTCATCAGTAGCTGACTTGAGGCTATCTAAACCATCCTAGATTATTAAATCCCAGATCCAGATTTTCTTGGCTGCTTTTTTCTCTAGCTTTAGCTGTGGCATATTCTGGTCAGACAATGCTTACCCTCTCTCACCTCTCCATTCATTGTCTGCATCTCAGCCCACAGTTATGTTGTCAGCCTCCATTCGGAAAAAGACCATACCCCAGTCACTTATGCAACTTACTATACAACTGGCTCTTTGACACACTGTGTGTGCCCTCAGCCCTGGCACAGAGCAATACACCCATGCCACGACAACAAAACACTGAACCATTGCAGGAACTTTGATCTTTAGAGTAGCCCTTTAGGTAGTTTATAGTTAATTAGCTCAATGCAACAGAATGTGCTCAGTACTGTGATAATAAACATGAAAAATCACCTTGTGGGGCTTTAATTATGACCCATTATGTTATTACTTTTTAATTGGCAATTTATCAAGTTGAGTGATGAAGTGTAGAATTATAGCTCCCAAATGATAAAACATATTTAATTTTCAAAGGAAAATCTATTTAATTTTATTTGTTTAATCATGCAAAGTTGGATTCTAATTACCACTGAAATATTTCTTATAGGAAATATTTTCCTCTTGAAGGTGGAGTTAAATTTCCCACAAGCTCATTTTGGATTTTGCAATTCTTTTTGCTGTTGAAAATCAAGTTCGATTTTTCTGTCTACCTTTCCAGAAACAAAACTCCTTTTGAAGGTTGTGCTTTACCCTGGTTAGTATCTGGTTCCTTGGAGTATAGGAGAAACATTCTTTGAATCTTTCTTTTGTTTTACTGTACCTTCTACATTGTAAAATCAATGAAGTGCTTCCTTGCTTTCAGTCTGAAGTACATGATTTTGCCCTGATTGCTTAATAAAAATTCCTTACAAGTGCTTCTTAATCTTTTCCTACTAAAACTGGAGAAATTCAGCAAATATTCATGGAATGACAAACATGTGCAAGGGACTTCATGCACTTCAAGCCTTAAGGAAAGAGAGGGACATTTTTATGTTTTCCTACTTCTGTGCCTTAGAATACACAGAGTATAACATAAAACCTATTAGATGTACTATAAATGTTGGCTCATTACTATTTAATAGAAATATTTGAAGAAGGAAAGTTTTTGGTTATTATCACTTAGAAAATCCAGGAAAGGACACTGGTTTTCCACCTATTTTCAAAATGTTTTGCAATTGTATCTGTTGTGTTTTTTCTACAATAAATCTGAATTAGGTGGTGTTTATATCCCTACTTATAAACAAAGAAACATAGAAACATATGAGCTGCTCAAGTGAATGGTCCAATCCCAGAGCAAGCGCAAAATAAATGTCCTGTTTTATGTTTTCTGGATGGCATAAGGATTCTTACCTGGTTGCTGCTGTGTTCTCAGTAATGCCAGGTTGCTTGCACCTTATTCAGCTGAACCCCTTGGCGTTTCACCTGCTCTGCTGCGTATGTCGTCTCCTTGCCTTCTATGAGCGCTCCTCCCAACTGAAGGGACGGAGGGGCACCAAACACTGATTATATCAGATCCTCCTCATTGCTTTTCCGCTTGGCCTTCCCGTTTCTCACCTATTTGGAATGCGATTCTTTTTGCTCAATATAACCATTCCAGCACCCTCCTTTCCTCCCCAAACTATTCTTTCTCCCTATATAAGTGGTCTCCAGAAATTCCCGATTGCATCTCATTAAGCAATGTTTTCAAAGTAGAATCTGACGATAACGTGGATAAGATGTTTTCTGTCACACTATCCAGACAGTAACCCTTGAGATTGCTTCCAGATCTCCAGAAAATTTGAAAACTACTTAACACCACACGTTTACAATTACAAAATAAAATTAAGATAAGCTATGGCCAAGATCTGAGATGGAATAGTTATTTGAAGTTACAATATCTAATTCTTCTCACCTTTTTTTTTTTTGTGGTGGTTTAGACTGCAATTTTCATAAGCCAATATTTATGATATTATTTTTTTAAAACGGTGTCATTTGGAACTAAATTATTTGTCTGCCACATCATCTCAATCAATGGAAGATACTGCACTGAAAAAAAAAATTCAAATACCTCAATGGATTACTAAGGGAAAATATTTTAATCCATTTAAAATCATCTTCAATTAGTGAAGATTGACAGTTCACCATATTTAACTGTGAAAGGTATGCAGCACTTAATTTTTTTGGTTGACTGGGCATTGTAATTAAAAATGCCATTGATTCCACCAGTGGAATTTTACCCCAAATAGTAAGCTATATGTGGTTATTAGCATACAACATAAGGTAATAAGATAATACCATACCGTTGGCATGTATGAATTTAATTTGTCTTTATCAGCAATGAGACTAAAGGGATAATAAAAATTTGATTTATTAGTATATTTGCAATTTAAAAAATAGCAAGCCATTATCTCCTCTTCATTCTGGCACAGCCATGAAATCTAACCATAAATTAGCTTACATTAGCTATTACTCACTGTCGTAAAGAACTTAAAATATTTCACATTTTACTTCAAACTGGAGCATATTCCAAATTATTTTTATAGTTTAAAGGCACTGTTGAAGACACACTTCTAGAGACAAAGGTAAATGTTCAAAACACAAATATTTTCATCTGGAGTATTGAACACTTAATCCTTTTATTTTTTTAAACATCTTTATTGGAGTATAATGGCTTTACAATGTTGTATTAGTTTCTGCTGTACAACAAAGTGAATCAGCTATACGTATACATATATCCCCATATCCCCTGCCTCTTGCATCTCCCTCCCACCCTCCCTATCCCACCCCTCTACGTGGTCACAAAGCACCTAGATGGTCTCCCTGTGCTATGAGACTGCTTCCCACTAGCTATCTATTTTACATTTGGTAGTGTATATATGTCCATGCCACTCTCTCACTTCATCCCAGCTTACCCTTCCCCCTCCCCGTGTCCTCAAGTCCATTCTCTAAGTCTGTGTCTTTATCCCTGTCCTGCCCCTAAGTTCTTCAGAACCATTTTATTTTTTAGATTCCATATATATGTATTAGCATATGGTATTTGTTTTTCTCTTTCTGACTTACTTCACTCTGTATGACAGACTCTAGATCCCTCCACCTCACTACAAATAACTCAGTTTCGTTTCTTTTTATGGCTGAGTAATATTCCATATATATGTGCCACATCTTCTTTATCCATTCATCTGTCGATGGACACTTAGGGTGCTTCCATGTCCTAGCTACTGTAAATAGTACTGCAGTGAACATTGTGGTACATGTCTATTTTGAATTATGGATTTCTCAGGGTATATGCCCAGCAGTGGGATTGCTGGGTCATATGGTAGCTCTATTTTTAGTTTTTTAAGGAACCTCCATACTGTTCTCCATAGTGGCTGTATCAATTTACATTCCCACCAACAGTGCAAGAGGGTTCCCTTTTCTCCACACCTTCTCCAGCATTTATTGTTTGTACATTTTTTGACTATGGCCATTCTGACCAGTGTGAGGTGATACCTCATTGTAGTGTTGATTTGCATTTCTATAATGATTAGTGATATTGAGCATCCTTTCACGTGGCAATCTGTATATCTTCTTTGGAGAAATGTCTATTTAGGTTTTCTGCCCATTTTTGGATTGGGTTGTTTGTTTTTTGATATTGAGCTGCATGAGCTGCTTTTATATTTTGGAGATTCGGACTTTCTCAGTTGCTTTGTTTGCAAATATTTTCTCCGATTCTGAGGGTTGTCTTCTTGTCTTGTTTATGGTTTCCTTTGCTGTGCAAAAGCTTTTAAGTTTCATTAGGTCCCATTTGTGTATTTTTGTTTTTATTTCCATTTCTATAGGAGGTGGGTCAAAAAGGATCTTGCTGTGATTTATGTCATAGAGTGTTCTGCCTATGTTTTCCTCTAAGAGTTTTATAGTGTCTGGCCTTACATTTAGGTCTTTAATCCATTTTGAGTTTATTTTCATGTACGGTGTTAAGGAGTGTTCTAATTTCATTCTTTTACATGTAGCTGTCCAGTTTTCCAAGCACCACTTATGGAAGATGATGCTGTCTCTTCTCCACTGTATATTCTTGCCTCCTTTATCAAAGCTAAGGTGACCATATGTGCATGGGTATATCTCTGGGCTTTCTATCCTGTTCCATTGATCTGCGTTTCCGTTTTTGTGCCAGTACCATACTGTGTTGATTACTCTAGCTTTGTAGTATGGTCTGAAGTCTGGGAGCCTGATTCCTCCAGCTCCATTTTTCTTTCTCAAGATTGCTTTGGCTATTCGGGGTCTTTCGTGTTTCCATGCAAACTGTGAAATTTTTTGTTCTAGTTCTGTGAAAAATGCCATTGTTAACTTGATAGGGATTGCTTTGACTCTGTAGATTGCTTTGGGTAGTATAGTCATTTTCACAATGTTGATTATTCCAGTCCAAGAACATGGCATATATCTCCATTTGTTTGTTTCATCTTTAATTTCTTTCATCAGTGTCTTATAGTTTTCTGCATACAGGTCTTTTGTCTCCTTAGATAGGTTTATTCCTAGGTATTTTATTCTTTTTGTTGCAATGGTAAATGGGAGTGTTTTCTTAATTTCTCGTTCGGATTTTTCATCATTAATGTATAGGGATGCAAGAGATTTCTGTGCATTAATTTCGTATCTGGCTACTTTATCAAATTCATTGATTAGCTCTAGTAGTTTTCTGGTGGCATCTTTAGGATTCTCTATGTATACTATCATGTCATCTGCAAACAATGACACTTTTACTTCTTCTTTTCCTATTTGGATTCCTTTTATTTCTTTTTCTTCTCTGATTGCTGTGGCCAAAACTTCCATAATTATGTTGAATAATAGCAGTGAGAGTGGGCAACCTTGTCTTGTTCCTGATCTTAGAGGGAATGGTTTCAGTTTTTGACTATTGAAAACGATCTTGGCTGTGGTTTTGTCATATATGGTCCTTATTATGTTGAGGTAGGTTCCCTCTATACCCACTTTCTGGAGAGTTTTTATCATAAATGGGTGTTGAATTTTGCCAAAAGCTTTTTCTGAATCTATTGAGTTGATCATATGGTTTCTATCCTTCAATTGGTTAATATGATGTATCACATTGATTGATTTGTGTATATTGAAGATTGCTTGCATTCCTGGGATAAACCCCATTTGATCATGGTGTATGATCCTTTTAATGTGCTGTTGGATTCTGTTTGCTAGAATTTTGTTGAGGATTTTTGCATCTAGGTTCATCAGTGATATTGGCCTGTGTTTTCTTTCCTTGTGACATCTTTGTCTGGTTTTGGTATCAGGGTCATGGTGGACTCATAGAATGAATTTGGGAGTGTTCCTCCCTCTGCAATATTTTGGAAGAGTTTGAGAAGTGTAAGTGTTAGGTCTTCTCTAAATGTTTGATAGAATTCGCCTGTGAAGCCATCTGGTCCTGAGCTTTTGTTTGTTGGAAGATTTTTAATCAGTTTCAATTTCAGTGCTTCTGATTGGTCTGTTCATATTTTCTATTTCTTCCTGGTTCAGTCTTGGAAGGTTCTGCTTTTCTAAGAATTTGTCCATTTCTTCCAGGTTGTCCATTTTATTGGCATATAGTTGCTTGTAGTAATCTCTCATGATCCTTTGTATTTCTTCAGTGTCAGTTGTTACTACTCCTTTTTCATTTCTAATTCTGTTGATCTGAGTCTTCTCCCTTTTTTTCTTGATGAGTATGGCCAAATATAAGTTTTTTTAGTTTTAACTGAATTTTTAAACACTGGAAATAAAATATACTTGTACTTTGATTAAAGAAATATATTTAATGATTCTGTCTTTAAGAGAATACTTACTGATTCACAATTCCCTACATATTAAATTGTAAGATGGGGGTTAGTTCTGGAATTTTAACACATTAAAAAATAAGATCAATGACGAATATGGTTTTTGCCTCATAATTTTTGTTGTATGATTGGTGTTAGCACAGATATTTACATAGTAGGTCCACAAAATTATTTGTGTCATTCTATTATATTATGAATGAAAGTCTGACTGGTATTCATACATCTAGTATAAATAGACATTCTAGGGTTCTTACTAATGTGCTGAAATGTTTCTTTATAGGTTTCAATCATTTGAGATAGAGAGCCCTTGTTCTTTTTTGGAGGGATGGGCACTTTATAACCATGAATAAGTCTAATCTGTCACTTGTTAAACCTTTGGCATTTGTAACACTAAAATGTAATTTATGTGAGGATAAAAACACAAATCCTCTGTCCTGTGGCAGCGAAATGCTCTGGGGCTGACTGACAATGGGAGACTGAAGCCAACTACAAAGTTCTTTGCTATTCTGAGTGTTGAATATGCTTGGTTCCAAAGTACCTATGTTGCAGGAAGGGGGACCCCTTCCAGGGTCCGAGAGTGGCTCTTGCCTAACACTCAGAAATGAATTATCTGAGGAGACACACGTGCTGACAAAGCAAATGACTTTATTGGGAAGAGGAGCCCGGGCAGAGAGCAGCAGGGTAAGGCAAACAGGAGAACTCCCCTACTACGTAGCTCGCAGTCTCAGGTTTTATGGTAATGGGTTAGTTTCCAGGCTGTCTCTGGCCAGTCATCTTGCTCGGGCCATAGTCTGACTCGGGGTCCTTCCTGGTGGCGTGTGCATCTCTTGGCCAAGGTGGATTCCAGCAGGAAGGACTCTGGGTGGTTGGTTGTGTCCTCCCTCTTTTGGCCCCTCCCAAATTCTCCCGGTTAGTTTTAGGCGGCAGCACCATGTTCCTTTTTATTTTTTTAACATCTTTATTGGAGTATAATTGCTTTACAATGGTGTGTTAGTTTCTGCTGTACAACAAAGTGAATCAGCCATACATATACATATATCCCCATATCCCCTCCCTCTTGCGTCTCCCTCCCACCCTCCCTATCTCACCCCTCTGGTGGTCACTAAGCACCGAGCTGATCCCCCTGTGCTATGCAGCTGCTTTCCACTAGCTATCTATTTTACATTTGCTAGTGTATATATGTCCATGCCACTCTCTCACTTCGTTCCAGCTTCCCCTTTGCCCTCTGTGACCACAAGTTCGTTCTCTACATCTGTGTCTTTATTCCTGCCCTGCCACTAGGTTCATCAGTACCATTTTTTAGAATCCATATGTGTGTATTAAAACCATAATTCAAAAAGATACATTTACCAAAATGTTCATTGCAGCACTATTTGCAGTAGCCAGGACATGGAAGCAAGTCCATCAACAGATGAATGGGTAAAGAAGATGTGGCACATATATACAATGGAATATTACTCAGCCATAAAAAGGAATAAAACTGAGTTATCTGTAGTGAGGTGGATGGACCTAGAGTCTGTCATACAGAGTGAAGTAAGTCAGAGAGAGAAAAGCACCATGTTCCTTATCGGGACCTCCTGTTGTAGGACAACTCAGGCAAGCAGGCCTGGCCAAGGCGGGTGGTTCGGTCAACAGTTCCCTAACACCTATATGGTGAAAACTTAGAAACCATCTTCAACCCAATATGATCTCCTGGGGAGGAAAAGAGCACTTCATTAGAGCTAAATTATCAAAGGGCAAAGGAGAAGGCTGTAGTGGCAAGCTGATTTATTCTCTCCCTGTTGAAAATGTGCCTTCCACTTTCTCAACATGTGATACAATTACAGTACTGTAATGTCAGAGAAAATAATAATGGTGAGGATATTGTAAAATTCTATTTTTTTAGTCTATGTAAGCCTTGAAAACTTACATTTTAGAGACAGACTTGACAGAGTATATTGCACAGTGATACAATTGCTGAAAAAGAGCTCTGGGCTTTGGTCAAAGTCACATTACTGATTTTATTTTTTCTTTACTCCTAAGCAGTTGGAAGTTTTTAAGCTGGAGAAGACCATGTCTTCATTTATAATTTAGCACAGAACCCTGGTGGCCGTGTGGAAGAGGCTGTGTGGGTTGGAAGAGCTGGTTCTAATAAACTCATTAGGAGGCTGTTGCACTGGTACAGTCAAGATGTAATTTGCATCTAGACTTCAGCAGGAAATTCTAGAATGGAGAGAAGATATTGGGGGACATTTGGGAAATAGAATCTAGAAGCAAAAGAATATATTTTAAAAATCTAATATTAAACAATTCCTTTCTCTCTTAAATTAATTCTACGGTAGGACGTTGGAGTCTGGATTACAGTGGTGGCCGTCTTATTCCAAATCTTCTCAAACATCACCTACTCCCCCTCCCCCAAATAAAAAATCAACAAAGAGCACAAATATAACCACATCTGACAAACATCTTTAGCATTATTTGGAGGCAGAAAATACCACAACCTTCAAATTACTTATAAATCAAGAAATAAACATCAGCTTTGATCATAAGCAGGCATAAGAAAGAAAACTCTCATAAGAAGCACAGATAAATTATGCTCAAAAGGGAAAGTCTAAGAATAAATGCCCAAGTATTTAATGCAGTTCTAGATCTTTGTAGTTTAAATCATTGGCTACAGGGAAGGAGCTTGAAAATAAGTAGGCCTGGAAGTTGCAGCCTTGAAAAACATTTGTTTTGGGGGGAGAATCATAAAAATAGAGAGGAGATATGGCTGCAAAAGTAAAGAAGGAAATATGGGAATCATTAAGGATCTTGCAGAAATAAATGAGTAACATGACATGCCAACTCTTTCCCCTCCTATAACCACTGCCACTACAATCATTTATTCAAGAAACTGAATTTCATTTAACTGAGTGAAGAGAGTTCTCTTGAACTTGGGACTGTGTCCTACAAAGGCCTAGACATAGGGAAAAATAAACCAATTTGATTCAAAAGAATATGAAAACCAAAAGTGTGAATCAAAATATTTCAACTGATGAAAAATTTCCCCAAAAAGCAATCATGAAACAGAGGAAAAATATAATGCAACATTGAATTAAATATCCTCATATAGAAATTTGGGGATAGGAAAGATATCTTAAATCACTAATTCAAAAACTAAAATCATAAAAAAACCAAGAACAGGGAGAAAGGCAATGAGACTTGTTTGAACAAAGGAAAAACATTCTATCAG
The DNA here is from genome assembly GCF_028021215.1 of Eschrichtius robustus. NCBI lineage: Eukaryota > Metazoa > Chordata > Mammalia > Artiodactyla > Eschrichtiidae > Eschrichtius > Eschrichtius robustus. The sequence goes on from NC_090837.1 coordinate 84,966,718, forward strand.
AAATAACGACTAAACACAAAGTAATTACAAAGTGCTCAGTGTAGAATCCATTCAAGTAACAGTAAGGGACCCTGAAGAAAAGAAGGAAAACATGGAGAGAATTAACATAATACAAAGAACAGAGTGAAAAGTGTCAGAGAGAAAGTGGTTGAAATGGAAGAAGGCAAGTAAGATCCAATGATTCGTTTAAATAGAATCCCTGAATTAAAAACACAAAACAATGAAATAGAATTAATATTTAAAACTATTTGTTAATCCAGGAAAACTTTCTGGAGATAAAAGACCTGAATCTTTTTAGATTGGCCTCACCAGTTACCTGGAAAAACTGATTCAGAACAATCAACCAGAAGGTATACCCTAGTGATACCATTAGACTTTAAAAATAAAGAAAAATAATCTTTAGCGTTTTCAAACTAAAAGACCAATTGATTTAAAGGGCAAGAGAGTTACCCTGACCTTATCTTCTCAAAACTAACATGCAAAGCAATGCAAGAATGGAGCAGAATTTTCAAGAAACTTAAGGAAAGGAAGTGCTAATTGAGGATTTTATATCAAATAAATTCTATGTTGAGGATTTTATATCAAATAAATTCTATGTCTTCTTTCTGCGAGGGAATTAAATTGTATTCTTTGTTCCTGAATCCTACCAAATTCTCAAAATGGTATTCAACATCTGTATGTTCTCTTTTGTTTCTATTTGTCCCAATCTACTTATGTCCACTGTGTGTGGTAGGCATATGTAGTGAATAGTATCATGAAACAGAGAACAATACATTCCGGATTCATATGCTATTACTATGAGCACACAATTTAATCTACATATTGAATAATTAGATATTTTGATAAGATTATATATCTGTAAAATTAGAACTACTCATAAAATGTTTTCAATTGTGAAAGTTTTAGCCCTTTGTAAATTGAAATACTACACTAACTAAAAGATAAAATATTCAAAGAGCTTTTGAAAAGACATCCTTGATTCTTAAGTGAAAAGAGGTAATTAAGACAAATTTAAACATGAAATCTTTATCTACAGAAAATGTCCATTCTTATTCCTTCAATAACAGACATAAATTTCATTCTTAGTAAGTTCTGAAGATCCCTTTAGTTACTATTCTGTTTACAAAGAGAACAAACCTCAGTTTATGATGCATCTTTGATACCTGCTTTCTAAGTTATGACAGTCAGGAGAATACTAATATAATGCAGTTTCTCATGGAGCCTATTTTTATATTCTGAGCATTCTTCCAATTACTATTTCAACCAAACTGTTTGACAGAGTTCATCAGACTGGTGTGATTGAGGTAAATCTTGAAGTATTGGTGATTCTTATCAGTCCCCAGTTTAGGGAGACAATTTTCCTTAACAAACAGTTACATAAAATTTACATCTCTAAGTAACTTACAAATGTTAACTGATTTAAAGCTTACAAAGAATTCTATATTAGACACTATTATTTTACCCCCATTTTACACATGAAGCACAAGGTAACACGGCTAGTATGTGGTGGAAGTGGGATTTGAACACTGTCATTCTGGCTCTAAAATCTGTGCTTCTCAAATGAAATAAATCAAAAGGTAGACTCACAATTTGTGTTTTCATGAATAATTCTTTAGAAGACTGCTATAGACTGAATGTTTTTGTCTCCCCGAAATTCAAATTTTGAAATCGAATTCCCAGTGTGATGGAAGTCGGAAGTGGGTCCTTTGGGAGGTGATTAGGTCATAAGTGGGATGAAGTAAAAGCGATCCCAGAGAGCTCCCTTGCTCCTTCTGCCATGTGAGGATACAGCAAAGGCTGTACCGGGAAACAGGTTCTTGCCAGACACTGACTCTACTGGCACCTTGATCCTGGACTTCCCAGCCTCCAGAACTGTGAGAAATGAATTTCTGTTGTAAACTACTTAGTCTATGGTATTTTGTTACGGTAGCCCAAACGGATTAAGACAAATGCCTTATAAAAATCCCATAATTTTTTTCTTATACATAATGCATAATAGACAAGATAAGTAAAATATAAAATTCCAATACTCAGATGACTTGAAAATTCACAGGTGACAAAACACTAATCACCGGTTGTTCTGTGATGTATAAAATTAGCCTGGAGTCATATTTGAAATTTTAAGCAAGAATGAATACCAGAGGTAGGAGATAGGAATTAGAGTTCAGTTAAAGAGTAGTCTCTTTCTGTTACTATTGAGACATGTGATGTTAAAATAATAAAATTTATCAAGACTAACACTACGACAAACCAGATGAAGAGGAATTCTGGATCTGTTAAAAATGTCTAACCTCTCGCTCTGTGTATCCATTCTCCTCCTGAGTTCTTTGATCATCTTTACGATCATTACCTTCTCAGGTAGATTGCCTATCTCCACTTCACTTAGTTCTTCTTCTGGGGCTTTACCTTGTTCCTTTGTCTGAAACATATTCTTGTGCCGCCTCATTTTGTCTAAGTCGCGATTTGTATTTTTATGTCTGTGGTAGGTTAGTTACATTTCTGGAACTTGGAAAAGTGGCACCCCATAGGAGGCTCCTATGCGTCCCAGCAGGGCACTCCCCTCTCGTCACCCAAGCTCTATGCTCTAGGGGTTCCCCCTAAGAGGGCTGCGTGGGTCCTTCTGTTGTGGTGGGTTGGGCTGACTATGTGGGTGGTCTGGTAGGCTTGGTTGGCCCCTAGTCTGGTGGGTTGCCAGGCCCTGCCTTGTGCGAAGCTGCTGGCTGCCGTTTAGCGGGACTCGGTCATGAAGTGGCTGGTTGCAGAGTCCCCGGGGCCCAGGGGCTGGAGCTTGCTCACTGGTCGGCGGAGTCAGTGTCCTGAAGACTGTGTTGCCCACCCACCGGCAGGACAAGCCAGATCCTGGGATTAGCGCTGGACTGCAGGCAGGCGGGGCGGGGTCCTGGAGTCTGTTCAGGGCCCAGGGACCCCAGAGCTTGTTTCAGATTGCTGGGGGGTGGGCTGGTTCTTCATACCTTTGGATATAAGGTCCGGCGTGTTCTGACAGTGGCATTGGCCTGCTAGTGGGTAGGGCCAGGGCCCAGCTAGTCCCACGGCAGGCTCTGGTGTCTGCCCCGTGGTATGTGAGGCTCCTCTACAGGCTTGCGCAGTCTTCCTGGCGGGAGGGGCCGGTGCCCTTCCACTGGTGGGCGGAGCTGGGTCTTGGCTGTCTGGTGGGCTGGGCCATGTCTAGGGGCGTGTCCGAGATGGCTGCCGGGCTCTCTAGGCTATAGACAGCCTGTCTGCTGATGGGTGGGGCGATGTCCCGTCCAGTTAGCTGTTTGGCCTGAGGCGCCCCAGCACTGGAGCCTATAGGCTGTTGGGCGGGGCCAGGTCTTGATGCTCAGGAGGCAATAGGTCAGCGGCCAGGAGAGTTCACGGGGCTGCGTGTTCCCCAATATGGCCGCCACCAGTGTCTATGCTCCTCACCAGCTGCAGCTGCTACCTCAGTCCCCTTCCTGCCTCCCCCCGGAGACTCTCTGAGACCAGCAGGTAGGTCCGGCCCAGGCTCCTATCAAATCATTGCTTTTGCCTTCGGCCCAGCGCATGTGAGATTCTGTGTGCGCCTTTAAGAGTAAAGTCTCTATTTCCCCCAGTCCTGTGGGGCTCCTGCAATTAAGCCCCGCTGGCCTTCAAAGCTAAATGCTCTGGGGACGTGTCTTCCAGGTGCCGGAACCCCAGGCTGGGGAGCCTAATGTGGGGCTTGGAACTCTCACTCCTGTGGGAGAATCTCTGCAATATAATTATTCTCCAGTTTGTGGGTCGCCTACTGCAGGTGTATGGGATTTAATTTTATGGCGAGTGCGTGCCGCCTACCCGTCTCGTGGTCCTTTCTTTATGTCTTCAGTTGTAGAAGATCTTTTCTGGTAGGTTCTGGTTTTTTTTCTTTTTTTCCTTCAACGGTTGTTCTGCAGATAGTTGTGATTTTGGTGTGCTCATGAGAGGAGGTGAGCTCAGGTCCTTGTACTCTGCCATCTTGGCCGCTTTCCTACTAATTCAAGGAATTCTGGATCTGGATGAAGTGCTCAGAGTCAGTCTGAGATGGATTCCACTGGAGCATGAATCCAGGTAGAGTTTTTACTGTTATATTCTTTCTCTTTGAAGCTACACCAGATTTCTAAAGCCAGGTGTTGCATCTTTTCAATAGGATTTACAGAATTTGACAGCTTTGGACTGATTGTCATTTGCTTTATATCTCTAACTGCAATTTTATAGAATGAAAGTTATTACTTTCCTTTTGCGTTGAACTCTGACTCTTTGACCTCAGACAACATAGTCTGCGTTTCTATCATAAAACCTCACTTAACTCAAAGGAACTGTTTATTTACAAGGATTGGCAAGCAGTAAATCAAATACTTTGAAAAGAATAAATGTTAAATGTTATTATTATTATTTTTTGCCTCAGTAGACATTTCTCTTTTCCAGTAAATTGATAGGATCTGCAAATGTTTGGAGAAAATTTAGTCTCTTAAACCTGTAAAGCTGAAATAAAGTGTGTATAAAATCTTCTTAGGAAACTTCTATACTCTACATTTTTTTCTGAAGCACTTAAAATACTTTATAAATGTTTCCATGTGCATTCTCACGGAAATTAGTTTCACATTAAATAAAAGGGAATCAGGTTGATTGTCATGAGCACTGAATGTGGAGTCAGAAGGATTGGTTTTATGTCTGGGTTTCACAACCTAATTATTCTGAGACTTTAGGAAATTAACAGAAACGCTTAGTTTCATTATCTGTAAAATAAAAGTAATAATAGTATCCTGCCTACTTTACCACAGTATTTAATGGATCAAATTAAATAGCTCGTATGAAAGTGTGTCAGTTGTAAACCTGCAATCAATTATATACTATTGAAATTTCCAAGAAAAAAAAAAACTTTGCTTCTGAATTCTTTAATTGCTTATGGTGTGCTTGTTGAAAAAAAGATATAATATTCACTATTGTGATATTGTTGTTTACAATAAGAAATATGTGTTTGGTCTTTGCCTCCATTTCTGGCACAGAGCTACTCAAACCCTTAGAATTTCCTAAGTGAAGAGAGCAACATAGTTTGTTATGTTAATGAGGTCACTTTTGGACCCTACCTAAGGATGGGGCTGGTTGCCATGAGAACCAACCTCATAATTAGAGGAGTAGAACTTTCAGTCCCACCCCACAACTTCCCGGAAGGGGAGAGGCTAAGGTTGCAGCCAGTGTCCAGTGATTTAATCAATTCTGCCTCCATAAAAACCCCAGAAGATGGAGTTTGGTTAGCTTCTGGGTTGGTGATCACATAGAGGTCCTGGGAGAGTGGTGCACCTGAACAGGGCATAGAAGCTCCATGCCCCATTCAGCATAATTTGCTCTATGCATCTTTTCCATCTGGCTGTTCTTAAGTTATACCCCATTATAATAAACCAGTAATGTAGTAAGCAAATTTCGTAGGTTTCTCTGAGTTCTGTGAGCTGCTCTAGGAAATTAGTCAGAGGTACGAGTAACCTGGACTTGGCGACTGGTGTCTGAAGAACAAGGAGAATGTAGTGGGAACTTCCAATCAGTAGCCAGTCAGAAGCACAGGCAATAATCTGGGCTTGCAATTGGCATCTGAGTGGGACGTGCAATCTTATAGGATTGAACCCTTAAATTGTGAGATCTGACATTATCTCTGGGAAGATAGTGTCAGAATTGAGTTGAACTGAGTTGAATTGTAGGACACCTAGCTGGAGGATACCTACAGAGCATTGCTTGCTGGTGCTGGTGGAAACCCTCCCCCCACCCACACACAATTTGAATCCAGGAACCCAAAATAACTCTATTTTAAACAAATAATAAAAATCAAAACTATTAAGTATTAATATTATTATTAAAAAACTTTTTAAAAGGCTGTCTTTGATTTCAATAGTGGCTAATGCCCTTCCTTTTTTTTAAAAAATTTTTATTGGAGTATAGTTGATTTACAATGTGTTAGTTCCAGGTGTACAGCAAATTGAATCAGTTATACATATACGTACATCCACTCTTTTTTAAAGATTCTTTTCCCATATAGGCCATTACAGAGCATTGACTGCAGTTCCCTGTGCTATACAGCAGGTTCTTATTAGTTATCTATTTTATAGATAGCAGTGTGTATATGTAAAGCCCTTACTTTTTGAACTGGTAGAAAGAACAGGAAGAAAAGCCCACTGCTATCCATTAGCAGTAAATACCTCTTTGTTCCTCAGTTTCCTCATCTGTAAAAAGAGGGATATATTACATAATGATATATTATAAGATCTGATAAATCATTAAGGAGCAATTCACTTCTCAATAATCACAAACAAATACAGTTATAGCCCCCCTTTTTTGTACTCTGCAAATCCCTTTCTGCAGAGTACTTTCTTTCTACTCATAAAATAAAGATTCAGTTACCTGCAGACTCAATTCCACAGAAGGGGCAAACAATGGAAAGAACTAACAGGGATGGGAATAAAAGCAAATGTGTCCTAAGTAGGATTCATAAAAATTTCTAACACTCTTCACTTCTACAGCAATGTCTTGCAATGTGCTTCCATGATATTGTGTCACATTTGGAAGATTTTCAGTTACAGAGTTGGATTAAAATAGGACTTTCTGAGTTACTACTAAGTTATTTGGAAAATATAGTCAATAAGAATGTCTTCTCTCTCAAACATTTAGGGTAATTTCTCTTTTACTAAGTTACTGAAGTTAAATTCTAAGTGTCTATGCTATTGGGTTGGGAAGAGAGAGATATTTTGCAGGATGAGCTGATCGGGTTGGGGTAACTGCAAAGGATTTGACCTCTGTTAGTGTGTTTGAGTGGCTTGCATGCCAGGGAGAAGGGTAGGAAATGAACCATCAATAATTGTGTACATGTTTGCATTTTTACTGGCTGATTGCATACTGGCTGTGGGAAAAAAGATTTTTCTAAGAGCTCTAGATTAAAGTAAAATTTTACTGCTTTAAAATTTACCTTTAAACATATTTTATAAAAACCCAATCACAATAGTTTATTCAGACTCCATCCTCCAAGGTACTTCATAAGACAAGATGACGCAGAGCTGTAATTACTTTCTAGAGCAACAGATACGTTCCCAACAGCAATTTCTATTGATTTAAAATTCTGATGTATAACCCTTAAAACTCCTTGGTGCTGTCGCTTTATTTTAGTTTTAATCTAAGACCTCTCAAATACTTTATAAAATTTTAGCTACATTTTAAATTCTCCATAAGACACAACTTGCAAGATAAAGAGATTTTCTAGTATTTCCTTCTTTCCTTCCTCCCTCCCTTCCTTACAGTCCATCAAGTGTTTAGTTAAATTCTGAGTTACAAAGAGTAAGCCAAATTGATGTCCATTCCTTCCTTCTTGGAGGGTCATTTCCTTCCTCTCTCCCTTCCTCCTTCCCGGCCTCTCTACCTTCTTTCTTTCTTTCCTTCCTTCTTTTCTACTTTCCGCTCCTAAAATTCTCCCTCTACCTTCTCCATTTAACTCCCTCCTACTTTCTCCCTCTTTTCGTTCTTCATTCTTTTGATTCTTTCCTGAGTACTTTTAGCATTAGTGGGGGAGGAGTAGAGATTGGCATATAAAGATTAAGTGTGCTGATGAAATTGGAAAAGCTCTGCTGTCTATGAGACAACTCTAGAATTATTTGTGATTTATTTTTCTCTTTGTGAATTCCTAGATGAATATTTTTATTTTAATAACATTTTAGTTATTGAGATATTCTCTAATTAAGAAATTGATGAGTGAATTTTCCCCCAGACAAAAGGTATGATGGGAGTCTTCAGGTCATATCTGGTCTGGCTTTCCTTGTACTCTGTGACATGAAGATTATCACATGGAGATTATTTCCTGGGATTATCACATTTTCCTCCCTCTCTCCCTCCCTCTGCCTTTCTTCCCTCCCTCCCTTCCTTCTTTCCCCTTTTTTTGGATAGACTGTAGTCTAATGGATCCTCCCTCAAAGGTAACATGTAAACGAGAGACCCCACATTTTTAAAAATTTTCGTTCCAGTGTTTTGTTCACTCAAGTTCACTTTTAAAATGCTATGGTAAATATTCTTACTAAAAAGGTAACAAAAAAACGATACAAAGCAGATTTTTACAAAAACAAACAACAGTATTCCTTGCAACATATTTTGATAGTTTTAAGAAAGATCACATTTGACTGATTAATAGAGTAAATATCCTGCTATAGGTGTAAAACTTGCCATTTTCAAGGACAACTTGATTAATGGTTTTATTTGCAGATGCAGCTTTCCACAGCCTGAAAATATCAGCTATAATATTACATGCATTATAAAATCACCTAAGATTTTTCACCTTAAAATTTCCATGAATAAATGAATCTACCTACCTATATCAATAAAGCTTCATAAATTTGTGATTATTAGCAAAAATAAAGTTGTCATTTTGAATTTAGACATCATCATAAAAGTTGGGAGCACAATAAATATTCTTTTTTATAATGCTATTTAGCTTTATAAGTAAACTTAGTCAAAAGTTTCTATAGCTCTTAACTCTAAAGTTATTATTTCGATTTCTATGTGGTATGACTGATTAGTTTTTTAAAAAGACATTTCTTTAGAGCAGTTTTAGGTTCACAGAAAATTGAGAGGAAGGCACAGAGAGACCTTCAAGGTGGCGGGGGAGTAAGACGTGGAGATCACCTTCCTCCCCACAAATACATCAAAAATACATCTACATGTGGAACAACTACAGAACACCTGCTGAACGCTGGCAGAAGACCTCAGACTTCCCAAAAGGCAAGAAAATCCCCACGTACCTGGGTAGGGCAAAAGAAAAAAGAAAAAACAGAGATAAAAGAATAGGGACGGGACTGGCACCTCTGGGAGGGAGCTGTGAAGGAGGAAAAGGTTCCACACACTAGGATGTCCCTTCACTGGTGGAGATGGGAGGAGGGTGGGGGGGAATCTTTGGAGCCATGGAAGAGAGCGCAGCAACAGGGATGCAGAGGGCAAAGCGGAGAGATTCCCACACAGAGGATCGTGCTGACCAGCACTCACCAGTCTGAGAGGCTTGTCTGCTCACCTGCTGGGGCAGGTTGGGGCTGGGAGCTGAGGCTCAGGCTTCAGAAGTCGGATCCCAGGGAGAGGACTGGGGTTGGCTGCGTGAACACAGCCTGAAGGGGCTAGTGTGCCACAGCTAGCTGGGAGAGAGTCCGGGAAAAAGTCTGGAGCTGCCGAAGAGGCAAGATACCTTTGTTTCAGGGTGCACAAGGAAAGGGGATTCCTTCCCAGTGTGCCCACAGAAGGCAGAGCACTGCCTAAGCAAGCTCCAGAGACGGGCACAAGCCATGGCTATCAGCTTGGACCCCAGAGATGCATGAAACGCTAAGGCTCCTGCCACTGCCACCAAGAATCCTGTGTGGAAGCACAGGTCACCATACACACCCCTCTGGGAGCCTGTGCAGCACGCCACTGCCAGGGTCCTGAGATCCAGGGACAACTTCCCCAGGAGAACACATGGTGTGCCTCAGGCTGTTGCAATGTCATGCCAGCCTCTGCAGCCACAGGCTCACCCCGCATTCCAATTATGATTACTGTACCCCTTCCTCCCCCGAGCCTGACTGAGCAAGAGAGCCCTAATCAGATGCTGCCTTAAACCTCTCCTGTCTGGACGGGGAACAGACGCCCTCAGGCGACCTGCATGCAGAGGTGGGGCCAAATCCAAAGCTGAACCCCGGGAGCTGTGCAAACAAAGAAGAGAAAGGGAAATCTCTGCCAGCAGCCTCAGGAGCAGTGGATTAAATCCCCACAATCAACTTAATAAATGTTGCATCTGAAGAATACCTGAATAGACAATGAATGTTCCCAAAATTGAGGCAGTGGACTTTGGGAGCAACTGTAGACTTGGGGTTTGCTTTCTGTGACTAATTTGTTTATGGTTTTATATTTATCGTAGTATAGTATTTAGTGCTTATTATCATTGGTAGATTTGTTTATTGGTTTGGTTGCTCTCTTTTATATATATATATATATTTTTTTTTTCCTTTTTCTGTTTCATGAGTGTGTATATGTATGCTTCCTTGTGTGATTTTGGCTGTATAGATTTGCTTTTATCATTTGTCCTAGGGTTCTGTTTGTTCTTTTTTTTCTCTCTCTCTCTTCCTTTTCTTCTGAGCCATGTGGCTGGCAGGGTCTTGGTGCTTCGGCTGGGTGTCAGGCCTGAGCCTCCGAGGTGGGAGGGCTGAGTCCAGGATATTGGACTACCAGAAACCTCCTGGGCCCAGGTAATATCATCAACGAGAGCTCTCCCAGAGATCTTTGTCTCAGCACTAAGACCCAGCTCCACCCAATGGCCAGCAAGCTCCAGTGCTGGACGCCCCATGCCAAACAACTAGCAAGACAGGGAAACAAACACACCCATTAGCAGAGAGGCTGCCTAAAGTCATATTAAGTTCACAGACACTCCAAAACACACGACAGGATGCAGCCCTGCCCAGCAGGAGGACAAGGTAGAGCCCCACCCACCAGAACACAGGCATCAGTCCCCTACACCAAGAAGCCTACACAAGCCACTGAACCAACCTCACCCACTGGGGGGCAGAAACCAAAACCAATGGGAACTACGAACCTGCAGCCTGTGAAAAGAAGACCCCAAACACAGTATGTTAAACAAAATGAGAAAACAGAAAAATATGCAGCAGATGAAGGAGCAAGGTAAAAACCCACAAGACCAAACAAATGAAGAGGAAATAGGCAGTGTACCTGAAAAAGAATTCAGTGTAATGATAATAAAGATGATCCAAAATCTCAGAAATAGAATGGAGAAAATACAAGAAACATTTAACAGGGACCTAGAAGAACTAAAGACAAACAAACAGTGATGAACAACACAATAAATGAAATTAAAAATAGTCTAGAAGGAATCAGTAGCAGAATAACTGAGGCAGAAGAACGGATAAGTGACCTGGAAGACAAAATAGTGGAAATAACTGCCACAGAGCAGAATAAACAAAAACGAATGAAAAGAATTGAGGATAGTCTCAGAGACCTCTGGGACAACATTAAATGCACCAACCATCAAATTATAGGGGTCCCAGAAGAAGAAGAGAAAAAGAAAGGGTCTGAAAAATATTTGAAGAGCTTATAGTTGAAAACTTCCGTAACATGGAAAATAGTCAGTCAAGTACAGGAAGTACAGAGAGTCCCATACACGATAAATCCAAGGAGAAACACGCCAAGACATGTATTAATCAAACTGTCAAAAAAATAAAGTCAAAGAAAAAATATTAAAAGCAGCAAGGGAAAAGTAAAAATAACATACAAGGGAATCCCTGTAAGGTTAACAACTGATCTTTCAGCAGAAACTCTGTAAGCCAGAAGGGAGTGGCAGGACATATTTAAAGTGATGAAAGGGGAAAACCTACAACCAAGATTACTCTACCCAGCAGTGACCTCATTCAGATTCAATGGAGAAATCAAAAGCTTTACAGACAAGCAAAAGCTAAGAGAATTCAGCACCACAAAACCAGCTTTGCAACAAAGGCTAATGTAACTTCTCTAGGCAGGAAACACAAGAGAAGGAAAAGACCTACAATAACAAACCCAAAACAATTAAGAAAATGGAAATAGGAACATACATATCGATAATTACCTTAAATGTAAATGGATTAAATGCTCCAACCAAAAGACATAGACTGGCTGAATGGATACAAAAATGAGACCCATATATATGCTGTCTACCAGAGACTCACTTCAGACCTAGGGACACATACAGACTGAAAGTGAGGTAATAGAAAAAGATATTCCATGCAAATGGAAATCAAAAGAAAGCTGGAGTAGCAATTCTCATATCAGACAAAATAGACTTTAAAATAAAGGCTATTACAGGAGACAAAGAAGGACACTACATAATGATCAAGGGATCAATCCAAGAAGAAGATATAACAATTGTAAATAGTTATGCACCCAACATAGGAGCACCTCAATACAGAAGGCAAGTGCTAACAGCCATAAAAGGGGAAATCTACAGTAACACAGTCATAGTAGGGGACCTTAACACCCCACTTTCACCAATGGACAGAGCATCCAAAATGAAAATAAGGATAAACAAGCTTTATATGATTAAACAAGAGGGACTTAATTGATATTTATATGACATTCCATCCAAAAACAACAGAATACACTTTCTTCTCAAGTGCTCGTGGAACATTCTCCAGGATAGATCATATCTTGGGTCACAAATCAAGCCTTGGTAAATTTAAGAAAATTGAAATTGTATCAAGTATCTTTTCTGACCACAATGCTATGAGACTTGATATCAATTACAGGAAAAAACTGTAAGAAACACAAACACATGGAGGCTAAACAGTACACTACTAAATAACCAAGAGATCACTGAAGAAATCAAAAAATACCTAGAGAGAAATGACAATGAAAACACAACGACCCAAAACCTATGGGATGCAGCAAAAGCAGTTCTAAGAAGTTTATAGCAATACAATCCTACCTCAAGAAACAAGAAACATCTCAAATAAAGAGCCTAACCTTACACCTAAAGCAATTAGAGAAAGAAGAACAAAAAAACCCCAAAGTTAGCAGAAGGAAAGAAATCATAAAGATCAGGTCAGAAATAAATGAAAAAGAAATGAAGGAAACAATAGCAAAAATCAATGAAACTAAAAGCTGGTTCTTCGAGAAGATAAACAAAATTGATAAACCATTAGCCAGGCTCATCAAGAAAAAAAGGGAGAAGACTGAAATCAACAGAATTAGAAATGAAAATGGAGAAGTAACAACTGACACTGCAGAAATACAAAGCATCATGAGAAATTACTACAAGAAACTGTATGCCAATAAAATGGACAACCTGGAAGAAATGAATAAATTCTTAGAAAAGCAGAACCTTCCGAGACTGAACCAGGAAGAAATAGAAAATACGAACAGACCAATCAGAAGCACTGAAACTGAAACTGTAATTAAAATCTTCCAACAAAAAAAAGCCCAGGACCAGATGGCTTCACAGGCGAATTCTATAAAATATTTAGAGAATAGCTAACACCTATCCTTCTCAAATTTTTCCAAAATATAGCAGAGGGAGGAAAACTCCCAAACTCATTCTACAAGACCACCCATCACCCTGATACCAAAACCAGACAAAGATGTCGCAAAGCAAGAAAACTAGAGGCCAATATCACTGATGAATATAGATGCAAAAATCCTCAACAGAATACTAGCAAACAGAATCCAACAGCACATTAAAAGGATCATACACCATGATCAAGTGGGGTTTATCCCAGGAATGCAAGCAGTCTTCAATATATGCAAATCAATCAACGTGATACACCATATTAACAGATTGAAGGAGAAAAACCATATGATCATCTCCATAGATGCAGAAAAAGCTTTTGACAAAATTCAACACCTATTTATGATAATAACTCTCCAGAAAGTAGGCACAGAGGGAACCTATCTCAACATAATAAGGACCATATATGATGAAACCACAGCCAACATCGTTTTCAATGGTGAAAAACTGAAACCATTCCCTCTAAGATCAGGAACAAGACATGGTTGCCCACTCTCACTGCTATTATTCAACATAGTTTTGGAAGTTTTAGCCACAGCAATCAGAGAAGAAAAAGAAATAAAAGGAATCCAAATGGGAAAGGAAGAAGTAACACTGTCACTGTTTGCAGATGACATGATACTATACATAGAGTATCCTAATGATGGTAGTAGAAAACTAGTAGAGCTAATCAATGAATTTGGTAAAGTTGCTGGATACAAAATTGATGCACAGAAATCTCTTGCATTCCTATACATTAATGATGAAAAATCCGAAAGAGGAATTAAGGAAACACTCCCATTTACCACTGCAACAAAAAGAAAAAATACCTAGGAATAAACCTACCTAATGAGACAAAACATCTGTATGCAGAAAACTATAAGACACTGATGAAAGAAATTAGAGGCGATACAAACAGATGGAGAGATGTACCATGTTCTTGGATTGGAAGAATCAACATTGTGAAAATGACTATACTACCCAAAGCAATCTACAGATTCAATGCAATCCCTATCAAGTTACCAATTGCATTTTTCCCAGAACTAGAACAAAAGGTTTCACAATTTGTATGGAAACACAAAAGACCCCAAATAACAAAAGCAATCTTGAGAAAGAAAAACAGAGCTGGAAGAATCACGCTCCCTGACTTCAGACTATACTACAAAGCTACGGTAATCAAGACAGTATAGTACTGGCACAAAAATAGAAATATAGATCAATGGAACAGGATAGAAAGCCCAGAGGTAAACCCACATACCTATGGTCACCTTATCTTTAATAAAGGAGGCAAGAATATACAATGGAGAAAAGACAGCCTCTTCAATAAGGGGTGCTGGGAAAACTGGACAGCTACATGTAAAAGAATGAAATTAGAACACTTCCTAACGCCATACACAAAAATGAACTCAAAATGGATTAAAGACCTAAATTTAAGGCCAGACACTGTAAAACTCTTAGAGGGAAACATAGGCAGAACAGTCTACGGCATAAATCACAGCAAGATCCTTTTTGACCCACCTCCTAAAGAAATGGAAATAAAAACAAAAATACACAAATGGGACCTAATGAAAATTAAAACCTTTTGCACAGCAAAGGAAACCATAAACAAGACGAAAAGACAACCCTCAGAATGGGAGAAAATATTCACAAATGAAGCAACTGACAAAGGATTAACCTCCAAAATGTACAAGCAGCTCATGCAGTTCAATATCAAAAAAACACAAACAACCCAATCCAAAAATGGGCAGAAGACCTAAAATAGACATTTCTCCAAAGAAGATATACAGATTGCCAACAAACACATGAAAGGATGCTCAACATCACTAATCATTATAGAAATGCAAATCAAAACTACAATGAGGTATCACCTCACACAGGTCAGAATGGCCATCATCAAAAAATCTACAAACAATAAATGCTGGAGAGAGTGTGGATAAAAGGGAACCCTCTTGCCCTGTTGGTGGGAATGTAAATTGATACAGCCACTATGGAGAACAGTATGGAAGTTCCTTAAAAAAATAAAAATAGAGCTACCATATGACCCAGCAATCCCACTACTGGGCATATACCCTGAGAAAACCATAATTCAAAAAGAGTCATGTACCACAATGTTCATTGCAGCACTGTTTACAATAGCCAGGACATGGAAGATTGGTGGATTGTATGTTGAGTATGTTCAGTTTTATAGAAAACAACTAAACTGTTTTCCAAAGTAGCTGTACCATTTTGTATTCCCCCCAGGAATGCACGAGAGTTCCTATTGTTCCACAACCTTTTCACCATTTGGTGTTGTCAGTGTTCTAGATTTTGGTCATTCTCAGAGGTACACAGTGATATTGTTTTAATTTTCAGTTCCCTGATGACATACGATGTGGAGCATTTTTTCATATGCTTATTTGCCATCTGCCATCTGTGTATCTTCTTTGGTAAGGTGTCTTGTTAAGGGTTTTGACTCACTTTTTCATGAGGTTGTTTGATTTCTTATTTTTGAGTTTTAAGAATTTGACTAATTAGTTTTATCACCATTATCAGGATGTATTTATAATTTATGCCAAAGACCGAACTCCAGCTATGTTTACACAGTATGATGAATGTCAACATTATTATTAATGATAATATTCTTGTTACTCAGAAGCTGGAATAAATACATGGAGAATTCCATGTGTTTCTTAGCATGAGTAAGCTTCTATCAGAATATGACTTTAAAAACTGGAAGCTAGTAACAGAGTTCCAGTTCTTGAAGTCAACTTAAAGAGCACAAGACTAAGTTCTGATGTCTTCATTCTCTTGGGGATTCACAGGAAGAGTAACTATTTCTTATAAAGTAAATGTGACAAGTCAATTTTGCAGGAAAAAAAGCTCATTGTCAGTACATTTTATTCTGCCCCTTTAATTTAGATCATTAGTCATAGACAATTCAATATCATGTTTTCTGAAGACTATAAGTGAAAAGAAACCTGAGATAATACCATGCTTCTGGGGACTTCCCTGGTGGCGCAGTGGTTAAGAATCCGCCTGCCAAGGCAGGGGACACTGGTTCGATCCCAGGTCCGGGAAGATCTCACATGCCACGGAGCCGCTAAGCCCATGCGCCACAACTACTTAGCCCGTGCGCCTAGAGCCTGTGCTCCGCAACAAGAGAAGCCACCACAATGAGATGCCCCTGCACTGCAATGAAGAGTAACCCCTGCTCGCTGCAACTAGAGAAAGCCCAAGCGCAGCAGCAAAGACCCAATGCAGCCAAAAACAAATAAATTTATTTTAAAAAATCATGCTTCTGATGATTCTACTACATTAGGAAAGTAGATGTGTTTAAATAAAGTGCAGATTTTTCAACACCACCATGTAGAAAATCCAAAAAGTATTTTCCTCCATTTACAAATTTTATCTATACAGGTAGATTGTTAACATGGTTGATGAAAGAGGCAAAATTCATCAGTCAGAAATGTGCATTTTCCTGCAACAGAGGAACTGGATATAAATGAACTATAGCAAAGCAGGAAGGGGGGGAAAACCCTAAAATAGTGCCATGTTAGACTGCTTTAAACACTAACAAAGACTGAAGTGGACTTGCTTCGTTTCACAGCCATATCTGTAAGTAAGAACTTTTTGCTTCTTTTCCTTCTCTTGCCTCCTCTCATCCTGCAGGTAGTAGAAAATGCAATAGCAAATGGAGAAGGAGAGAGTAAAAATTGATTGTAAAAATGCCAGGTGAAAGAAAAACGAAAACCCGACCACGTCCTCCTTATTTACATTTACTGCTACAGCAGGCCTAAATCAGAGGAGAGACACCATCACTTAAATGAATTTTGAACATTTTGATTATTGTACTATACTGAACATAAAAATTACTGAACTCTTTTGTGAGTAGAAGCAAATGTATCACTTTTCTTATTTAAAAGTAATGAATTCATGGAACTTGCCCTGAATTTCGTGTAGATAGCAGGAAAAATCTACCTTCATGAAATTAATTTTAAGAGACAATGAGAGATGAAAACAAAGTTGCATTATCATTTATTCCATGATCATGCTTGTTCAATAAAATTATTGCACATGTCATAGTTATGCATTACAGAATATGAATATACCCTCCTTTGATGTCAACTAAAAATATCTGAGTTTACATGAAATGGAAAATAATTATATAAATCCTTACATGTTTCAGGCAACAAATAGATTTTACTTACTGATTTTTTTTCAAGAAAAATTACAAGGTAAAAAGCCTACTGGTTTCTTTTAAAATGGCACAGTTTCATTAATATTAATATATTACCCTTTTATTTACTGATAATTCTATTTTGTTCTACAGATAGGGAGGTTGCAAAATCATTTATCAAGAGTTTTCAGGACAGCATCTTTTTTTAAAAAATATCTTTATTGGAGTATAATTGCTTTACAATGGTGTGTTAGTTTCTGCTTTATAACAAAGTGAATCAGCTATACATATACATATATCCCCATATCCCCTCCTTCTTGCATCTCCCTCCTACCCTCCCTATCCCACCCCTTTAGGTGGTCACAAAGCACCGAGCTGATCTACCTGTGCTATGCGGCTGCTTCCCACTAGCTATCTGTTTTACATTTGCTAGTGTATATATGTCCATGCCACTCTCTCACTTCATCCTAGCTTACCCTTCCCCCTCCCCATGTCCTCAAGTCCATTCTCTATAAGACAACATCTAGAGAAAATGAAGTAGATGTAGACATAATAGCTCATTTGTAAAGATCCATCACTGATACGTACTTGTTTGTGATGACTTTTTCTTTCAATTTCATTTTCTGACTGTACATCTGAAATATGTTCTACTTGGAAGCGATGTTTGTAGCACGGACTTTATGAGACTATTAAAATTTTAAATGCGGCTGAAAGACCCATCTATTATCTTCAACCCTGAATAGCTCATGAATCAGGCTGCTATTGACATTAGCAGCTAGTTATATGCAACCTGTCAGATCACATCATCCTCATGTGTCACACCTGAGAGCAAAGCATTCTTTAATAATAAATAATGGCATAATTAAAAAATGAAGAATCACTTAAAAAATCCTTTTTTTAATTTTTAGTTTTTATTGACGTATAGTTGATTTACAATGTTGTGTTAATTTATGCTGTACAGCAAAGTGATTCATTTATACATATATATACATTATTTTTTATATTCTTTTCCATTGTGGTTTATCCACAGGATATTGAATATAGTTCCCTGTGCTACACAGTAGGACCTTGTTGTTTATCCATTCTATATATAGTAGTTTGCATCTGCCAATCCCAAACTTCCACTCCATCCCCCTCCCAACACCCTCACTCTTGGCAACCACAAGTCTGTTCTCTATGTCTGTGAGTCTGTTTCTGTTTCATAGATAAGTTCACTTGTGTCATATTTTAGATTCTACATATAAGTGATATCATATGATATTTGTCTTTCTCTTTCTGACTTACTTGATTTAGTATGATAATCTCTAGGTCCATCAATGTTGCTGCAAATGCCATTATTTCATTCTTTTTTATGGCTGAGTAGTACTCCATTGTATATATGTACCACATCTTCTTTATCCATTCATCTGTTGATGGACATTTAAGTTGTTTCCTTGTCTTGGCTGTTGTGAATAGTGCTGCTATGAACATAGCAGTACATGTATCTTTTTGAATTATAGTTTTGTTCGGATATATGCCCAAGAGTGGGATTGCTGGATCATATGGCAACTCTATTTTTAGTTAGAAAAAAAACCTTTTAGTATAATTCTATTGCTTGGATAATTCTGGATTGACTCCCAATTTACACTTTCATGCCAGTTTAAATTGTTAGTGAAATCAAAAAATTTCAAAACTTTATTTCACATTATTTTCTCTAATTGTAAAATCAAGATGAATTATTGAACCATTTTCTGTATATTCATAGCTATATTTACCTGGTTAAGATGAAGTGTGTTCTACACATTTTCACTTCTACTTTCTCCCATCTCTGTACCACCAAATTCTTGACCTTCATAAATACAATGCATGGTTATAGATTCGTTTATTTTACATTCTGTAAAAAGTTAATACAAATATTTTCTCCTTTCAGTTTTTTTTTTGAGCTTTTGACCTTCCCATTCAGTTTTTTTTTTTTTTTTTTTTTTTTGCAGTAGACGGCATCTATTTCTCCGCCCAAGGATTCTCATCTTTCTTTTTTTTTTTATGATTGATTGCTATGTTGGGTCTTCGTTTCTGTGCGAGGGCTTTCTCTAGTTGCGGCAAGCGGGGGCCACTCTTCATCGCGGTGCGTGGGCCTCTCATTATCGTGGCCTCTCTTGTTGCGGAGCACAGGCTCCAGGCGCGCAGGCTCAGTAGTTGTGGCTCATGGGCCTAGTTGCTCCACGGCATGTGGGATCTTCCCAGACCAGGGCTCGAACATGTGTCCCCTGCATTAGCAGGCAGACTCTCAACCACTGCGCCACCAGGGAAGCCCCCCCCCATTCACTTTTGTGAGCCATTTTGCAACAATTATTTAGAGCCTCCCCTCCCCCATTTATTTGCTTCACTCTTAGTCACTTAGTAAAACTCCCCCAACAATTATTTCATGAAGATGCATGGACTAAACATCATCTAAATCCTTGCATTTTAGAACTTTTTACATGGGCTTCACATGTTGCAGAATACTTGGCTGTGTGTGTGCGCAGGAAAGCACAAAGGTAAAAACTTACAAAGTACTCCCTCAAATTTCACCACCCACATAGAAATGTTGTTCATGTTTTATCACTTGTATATCAACATAGATATCTTTCTCTGGAGATTTATGCAGAGAAGTGGCCACAGGGATAGATGAGTGGATAGAAATGCTTTCATAAATAATGGTATTATGTTAAAGACACTATTCTTAAATAAAATGTTATATTTATTTTTACCTGAATTTAACACAATGAAAAAGGCCTATGTAAAGCTAAAGAAATGATTAAATTTAATAAGTATTTCTTAATCATTATTTCTTAAAAGATTATTATTTCTTAATTTTATTATTTCTTGAAAGATCCTTTTAAGGTTAAGAAAAAATGTATGAGAACTTGAGAGGTAGCGACAATATTTTTCACATATATTTCATTTTTAGAGAGTTTTAACTTTTTCCTGCTCTGATAAACAGGTCATTAACATTTACATACTTTCCCATTTCCACTTCCTTCACCTCTCTTTTTAGTAGTTCTATCAATATTTTACATTGTACAGATATATGAGCGTTATTGCTTCTGAACCATAATTCCTAGAGTTGTTTAGTGTATAGTATTTAAATGGACTCATTACTGACTATCAGTGCTTTTGCCACAGCTGCTCCCACACTGAATTCTTTACTGATTTGACCCAGTAGTTGTCACACCCTCACCTCCCTTCCTCAAAGAGGATATATGGATAGTATTTATTCTTAGTTTTTTTTCATGCTGTTAAATTTCTTAAATCGTGTCTTGCCTGGATATAACAATGGGTCACTATTTCTTCCCTTCCTCTCCCCCTCCACCTCTATCTTTGTGGAGATTTTTCCATTGTCTTCAACAGTTAGTGTTTAGAAAAGTGGTCTCCCCAAGAAGGGAGAAGGTTTTTTTCCTCTTATAGGTTTGATATTTTTGCCTAAAAGAGTAAAGCATGTTTTGTTCCTCTTTAAAGTTTGGCAGTGCAAGTAGGACACATGTTAGCATCGAACATTTTGTACTAAATTTTATAGGTCACAATGTCCTCTTTTAATCTGCAAAGATTAGGAGAAGGAAAAAAATCTCTTTTATTTATTTCAGATAAATTTTCTTGTATCATGTCCTCAAATATATACACATTCTTTTCCATTTGTTGAATGGTCTATCTTAAGGAAACCAAGTTTCCAAATGTTTTTTCATTCCTTTCTTTCTTTTTTTTGGGTCAGTCTTGCATATCTTTCAGTTTTCTACTAGTTGTTTGGTTTTTACAATCTCTTGGTTTTCTCTTATTGTTTTGGTGTGTTTTCATAATTGCTATGCCACTTGTTTTCATTTTATTTGTGCTTTAGGAGCTCTAGTGATGCTCTTTTCTGATATTTTTAAAAATTTTGGATACCAGAATTCACACTTCCTAGTATGGAGTGTGTCCCATTTCCGTGATAGATGTGCCCCTTATACAGCATATATTACTGAACCTGTTGTTTCCTTCAGAGAAAGTCACCCCATTGTTTACTTTCTGACATTCTCACTTTCCTCCCTCATCACCATTTACACTTTTCCCCAGGCTGAAGGAAAAAAAAGATATAGAAAGTGTACAGTTTTCTTTTCTCCAGATTTGGGGGTAGGATTGGGTATTTTCAGGATTGCCATCACTTCAGAATACCTTATACAGTCTGGAGCAGGAGTAAGTAGTGGAAAGTTCCTGTACGTGCCTATTAAATTGTTCAATAAATAGTAACTCTACGATAATAACTCTACAAGTTCATTGATGAAACACAAATATATAAAGAATGATAATTAGGTCTTAAAATTTACCTATTGCATGAAAAATTGTAAGCCAATTATTACACATATTTTATATCATTTTTTTGGTTGTTCTTCAATCTAATCAACACCTATCTGTAAGTTGAATTTGAACTAATTCTCTAAGAGCTCAACTTAATATGTTTTAAATAGACTTAAAATATTGATTAATAACTCAAGACTCAACTCCCTGTATTGAAGAAGAGAACGCAAACTCAAAAATAGTACAATCATGTTGGAAGTAAAGAGCAAAGAAAGAAATCAGTGTTGATTAATGATCATTTTTGTTATATAACATATACTAAAACACAGGATAATTCAGGGCAATTTCCCTTGAAGGTCTGCAAGCAGAAAAATCAATTTTCTTAGATCTGTAAAAAAAATGAGCTTTCAAATCTAAATTGAAGTAGATAAGATTTTTTTTAACTTGCAAATTGCTGTAGATTTTTTAGTGGTAGGAAAATATACATTAGTTTCACCTGCTTTTTATTTTTATTTATTTATTTATTATTAAAATTTTTTTGGCCGCGTTGGGTCTTCGTTGCTGCACTCGGGCTTTCTCTAGTTGTGGCGAGTGGGGGCTACTGTTTGCTGTGGTTCGCGCGCTTCTCACTGCGGTGGCTTCTCTTGTTGCGGAGCATGGGCTCTAGGCATGCAGGCTTCAGTAGTTGTGGCTCGTGGGCTCTAGAGCGCAGGCTCAGTAGTTGTGGCGCATGGGCTTAGTTGCTCCGTGGCATGTGGGACCTTCCCGGACTAGGGATCGAACCTGTGTCCCCTGCATTGGCAGGCGGATTCTTCACCACTGTGCCACCAGGGTAGTCCCTCACCTGCTTTTTAAATGAAGAGTGAAAACTATTAAATGAATGCAACTTTGGTTATTTACAAATCTCCATTTTATTACAAATCTATTTTATTTACACTTATGTATAATTTATTTCATTGTCAATTTATTTTATTTAAAAATCTTTAAAGTTGTACCTTGGGACAATTCAAATAAGAGGATGCAGATTGGAAAAAGGATGGTGAATTGAAAAGAAGGGAGAGAGAAGGCAAAATGGGAGAGAGGCAGAGAAAAATAAAGAACTGGAGAAAAAGAGCAGACACAAGAAGGAAAGGAAAGGACCTTTCCCTGTAAGGAAAGATTAAAGAAAAAAAGCCATCAAATGTCAATCAAGCCTCCTTTCCTCAATTTAGGTTGTTTCCACTGACTGATAGATACTTCTTAGGACCAATTTGCAGACCTTTGAGGTTACAGCCATTTTTCTCTGCTGAACTCCCTTTGAACTTGTTCCTGTGTAATCTTGCACCTTCAAGGTGATAATGCACAAGGCCTCCTCAGTGTCAAACTTCCAACCTTTCTAAATGCTGGACTTCAGGTCTAATCACATTATCTATCGGATGGCTTCACCAGCATTATTCTGGGAACAAAGTCCTTCTCTGTATTTGTTACCCTTTTGGTCTCCTTTGGAATAAAGTAAAAATTCTGTTAACTGTAAATCAATAACCAGTGCCTCTTTTCTCAAAAAGTGCTTTTGTTTTTTTATTTCTTCAAGGGCTATTAGTTCTGCTTTCCGACTCTGCCACCCTCGGGATTCTTAAAAGTTGCTTAGTACACAATGCCCAGGTACCCAATTAACATTTATTATTCTTGAGATGCTCAGAAGGCCTCTAACTTGGATGCCTTTTAGAGATTCTGCTTGAAGAGACAATCCCACTTTCCAGTATACATTTAGAATATCTCAGAAATACTGTAACAATTTTACAGCATTCATATGTGTGCACAGTTCATAATGAGGTGTGATCTCCATCAAAGTGCTAATAACCTTTTTGGCAAAGTATGATATAAATTCACAAATCAGCATCCTGATAGCATGCCAGTATAAGAAATAAAGATAAATAAATGCTACAAAAATAACATTATGGGAAATATATTTTTTGATATTTTTTGAAGTGGAACTCTTATCTTGCTTTTTCCAAACTGGGGCAAAGGTGCTAATATTGTCACGTTATTTGCCTTGGGATAATTGAGTGGTGCTTAGATCATATCCCTGTTCAATTCACCTATATGGCCTCTGAAAAACCAGATGAACTGTGGTGGATGGTGATGAACTGCAATAAACTTAGCTAAGTAGTAATTCCAATTTCTGCTGTGCTGCATGTTGTACTGGAGATTTAATGAAGATTTCTTACTGTCTTGAGCATTTAGTGGCATAATAAAATGGAGAGAGAAAGTCAACATTGATTTCTGATGATTCACTTAACTTTTGGGTTTGTTCGTTGAGTACCTTCGCTAGACATTTGAAATCCAGGGTGAATATGGCATGGTTCATGGCACTAATAAGCTCACAGGAAAGTGGGGTGCGGGGATGGTGGAGACAGAAATGGATACGTCACTGTATCAAATTTTCATGCTCTGTGTTTTCCAGAACAGAACATAAAATGTCAAAAGCATATTTATTATATTCGTATACATCTGTGCTGTCACAGATCTCTTAATAAATGGTCCATTCAGTTATCAAATATTCAGGAAACAAGCTCATTTTTGCCCAGGTCCTGGGTCTTCAAAATCATATAAGGCATGGTTCCCGCTCTCAAAGTATTCTAAAGGAAAAAAGAAAGTAGAACTTTATCTTAGTCTGTTTGGGCTGCTATAAAAAAATATCATAGACTGGGTAACTTATAAATAACAAATTTATTTCTCATAGTTCTTGAGGCTAGAAGTCCAAGGTAAAGACACTGACAGATTCGGTGTCTGGAGGAAGCCTGCTTCCTAGTTCCTGGACAGATGTCTCTTCTTTGTGTCCTCACATGGCAGAAGCAGGAAGGGAGCTCTCTTGGGCCTCTTTTACAAAGGCATTCATCCCAGGTATGAGGACTGTGCCTTCATGACCTAGTCACCTCCCAAATACACCTCCTCCAAATACCGTCACACTGGGCTTTCAACATATGAACTCTGGGGGGACCCAAACATTCAGTCCATAGCAAACACAGACTACAGAACAAATTGTCCAAAACATTATATAACCTCAGGCATTGTTTTTCCATCTGTAAGCTGAAATATCTTAATAGCTTTCTATGGGAATTATGTTTATGAATCTAAAGCACTTTGCTATATTTGTCACATAGCAAAGAAGGTAAGAAATGGTAGCTGTTATTACTTTAAGCCGTATGTATAGGATGCCAGGGAACCACTGAAGAGGGAAACTTGTAAATTAGTTAGAGGGAGACTGCAGAAACCTGCAAGGAAGAGGAAATATTTGAGTGTAGAAGGTTGAGGTACCAATTAGGAAAATGAAAAAAAATAAAAATAAAAAGGGAAGGACATTCTTGATAGGCAGAAGCAACATGTAAGCATGGGTTTTGGAGTTAGAATGACTAGGATGAAACCCAACTCTCACACTTCCCAGCTGTGTGACCTTTGAGAGTCATAAGCGCTCTCTAAATTGCAGTTTTTTATCTGTTAAATAAGGATAGTAATACTACTTAATTCACAGGATGGTTGGAAAAGTAAATGAGATAAGGTAATATGATGAATCTACATTACACGACTGTTGCTTTCATTTGTTGATGTTTATTCTTAGCCTAAAAGTTGCAGGACTCCATGGAAGGATTTTAAGCAAGGAGGGATGTGACTTTATCTCAATTGCAGAAGGGTCACTGGATGAGCAATAGAGACACGGGGCGGGATTGCGGAGTTTGAATACAGGGAGAGCCGATGAGATGACTTTTGTAGGGTGAGAAATGTGGGACCAAACTCTTGACTCTAGGTATGGAGGGGGGGAAGATAAAGGCATTTTAAGGAGGTTGAGGGCACAGATTTAATAATTAATTTAATATGGAGAGTGTCTGGGTGAGAAGGAGGAGTGGAAACTGTGGAAACTGAATTAAGTTTTGAAATCATTCATTGGTGTGGGGAGATGCATCAGAAAGTTCAGGGAGGAGCAAAAGGCAGAGTCACGTTTTGAGTTGCGGAGAGGAGGCCATGGGACGTCCAAGCAGACATGTGCAGCAGATAGGTGGGAACACAACTCCGGAGTCAGCAGAATTTTCTAGAATAGAGGTAGAAAATATGAATATGTGTGGAAAGGATAGTTAAAGTCTTGGAAGAGAATGAGTCCACTTAGGGAGAATAGAGATGAGAAGAGCTGAAATGGAGCCACATGCGAAACCAACACTCAAAAGTGTAAGCAGAGAAGATCCTTTTTTTTTTTTTTTTTTTGGCATCTTTATTGGAGTATAATTGCTTTACAATGGTATGTTAGTTTCTGCTGTACAACAAAGTGAATCAGCCATATGTATACATATATCCCCATATCCCCTCCCCCTTGAGCCTCCCTGCCACCCTCCCTATCCCACCCCTCTAGGAGGTCACAAAGCATTGAGCTGATCTCCCTGTGCGATGCAGCTGCTTCCCACTAGCTATCTGTTTTACATTTGGTAGTGTATATATGTCCATGCCCCTCTCTCACTTCATCCCAGCTTACCATTCCCACCCTGTGTCCTCAAGTCCATTTTCTATGTCTGTGTCTTTATTCCTGCCCTACCCCTAGGTTCATCAGTACCATTTTTTTAGATTCCATATATATGCATTAGCATACGGTATTTGTTTTTCTCTTTCTGACTTACTAGAGAAGATGCTTTGAATGAAACAGATGAAATGGCTTCAGGGGTAGGAGGAAATCAGAAGTCAGTAATCCCACAGAAGCTTGGCGACCATTTCAAAATGCAAAAAGGAAATCTGTCAAACAGAAAAGTGTAGTAAGGTTAAGTATCAGGATGTTTGGGCTGCAGGAAACAGCAAACACAAGTCAAAACGAGTATACAAAATCAAATTTTATCTTATCTAACAAGAAATAGAGTTAGAATTGCCTTGGGTTGGTTTACTCAGTGGTTCATCAGTATCATGAATATATATATATATATAAATTCATGATATGCTATTCTCATGATGAAGGTTTACCAACCTAGACCAGCTCATCTTATGATCTAAAATGAAGACCACAGTTCTAGATAGCACATGCAAATATCAACTTCCAGAGGTGGAAAGAGGAGTGTTTCTTCCCCCACGTCTCTTACATCAGCAAAAGAAATCTTTCTAGAAAGTGCCCAACAGACTTTCACATTTTGTTGTAGGAAGAATACAACAAAGATGTCCATGTCTTAATCCCTGGACCCTGTGAATAGGTTGGGTTTTTTGCAAAGGGGAACTAAAGTTGCAGATAGAATTAAGGTTGCTAATCAGCTGATCTTGAGGTGGAGATATTATCCTGCATTATCTGGGTGGACCAGTTTAATCACCAGGGATCTTATTAGTGGAAGAGGGAGAAAGAATAGGGAGAACCAGAGAGATGGCAGTGTGATAGACTTGGTCCAATGCTGTAGGCTTTGAAGATGGAGGAATGGGGCATGAGCCAAGGAATGCAGGCAGCCTCTTGATGCTGGAAAAGGCAAGGAAATGGATTCTCCCCTAGAGCCTCTGGAAAGAATAGAGCCCAGCTAACATCTTGATTTTAGCTCAGTGAGACCCATTTTGGACTTCTGACCTCCCAAACTGTAAGATAATGTTATGCTGTTTTAAGCCACTAAGTTTGTCATAAGGTGTTAAAGTAACTATAGAAAATTAATACACATCTCATTGGCCAGAACTGCATCATATACCCATGCCTAAAGTACTCACCGTCAAGGGGAATTGGATTTCCTAAAGAGGATGAGGCAATTATGAAGCATATGGTCTCTTGATTCTTAAAAAAAATCTTGAAAGTGGGAAGAAACGCTGTTGAAATGGTGATAAACTTTGTCAGATTCAGGTAGAGATGGAAAAGTATCTATTAGATTTGACAATCTGGAGGCCAATAACAATCTAGAGAGAGGAAATTCAGTGGGCAGTAAGAAATTGGTGGCAGAAAAAAATATTTTAAAGTAGCTTATGAGTAAATGAAAGACAATATGAGAATCTATCTTCCTATCTATGTATCATCTATCTATCCCTCCTTCTATTTATCCATTCATCTCTCTACCTAACCGCTTACCTCTCTGTCTCTGTTGATCTACATAGAAGTCAAACTTTCTTGTTTGTTGGTTTTATTTTAATATGGGTCATAATTGAACTGTTGTGTTTTTTTTTTGTAGAAAGGGATGGAGCCAGATGGGAACAAGAGCAAGGGAGGTGGAAGATGAAAGAGAGGGGATGATTGAGGATAAAATTCCCTTAGGAGAGTCCATTAGATCCAATATGTTCACATTTTTACTAAAAGAATATGCTCCTGTAGGAGATTTGTAAAAAGGCAAGCTTTCATTTCAGAGAATAAATAACCATCTTCTAACTCATTTATTTTATAAATTCAGATTTTCTATAGCAGTTTTTCATGAGACATAGATATTTATATTCCATGATTTATTTATTTATAATTCCATTTGTACATAGCATCATTTCAGTGAAAGCTATAGCTGAGAAGTTTTAAATTATAGTGTCCGCTAGAATTTGTGTTGATTTACTAAATACGACTCATGACTTCATGAAGAAACTCTCCTGAGATTTTTTTGCCAGGGGACTTCTTCTATTGAAATCTCCTTTGATAAGCTATTTTGGTACTTCAGAAATTCAACCTCTTGGATGCACTTTACGAGACACCTTATATTGATGACCATCCCTCTGAGGTGGCAATAGGAGGACAATTGGACTGGGCAACGCTTGCGGCACCTGCGAGTCTATGAACTCTATTCTTTAGCAACATTATAAACCAGTTTCTTGGACTTAACTTTCCTTTCAGATTTCGTGAGGCAGATTTGCCCTGGAGTGTTGTTTTGTGTTCATTTATTAAAATCATCATGGGGCGAAGGATGGGAAATAGATGCCCACATGAATAAGCTGAAAATACTTGCTGTGACTGACAAAAACTACCTGCTATTTATGAGATTAGGAGAAAGCAAATAATCAATGGAAGCAGAAAGTTTGTTATTGATTGCACAGCAATCCTACTACATTTCTCTTACCAACAGTTCTTTTCCCTAATCTCCAAAGCCCCTTTTCAAAACAATCTTCTCTACTGTCAAATCTCCTTGCATAGTAGTCGGGCTCTCTTAGCAGCTGACTTGCTTTCCTACTTTACAGAGATTATAGAGTCCAAAAACGTGAGCCGCTCAAATTTCCTTCTAGATGTTAGAACTTGACTCTCCCCACTTATTCTTTTCCTCCTCCTCTGTCTCACATTACAATTCAAGAGTGTAGTAATCAGATTTTAAATTTTCTGTGTATTAGGATGTTTTAACATCCTCAGAAAGCTTTTCTGGATGGGAGAGACTGCCCATCGTGGAGCTAGCCAATTCTTAGACTTGGCAAAGGACTCAGCTGGGAACATGCTTTTGACATAGAAGCTAACCCATGCAGGGCCATATCTCCTCTACCTGGCTGGTACCTCCCAGCGACAGATACCTCTGCCTTAATCATCCCAGGGCCGGGTACAAAGCAACTGACACCACCCCTACAGCCCGAAGCCTGCCAAAATTATTCCATCCAGCCAATCCTAAACCATTTACTCTGCCCTACCTTGCCTTCTTTTTTTTGCATAAACCCCAATAAAGGTCTTGGCCAAAGTGTTACCCATGCTCCTGTCTTCTGCCTTCTGACCAAAATCTGATGTTCTTCCTATGGCGCTGCATGGTGAGTTGTGCCTCTGTTCCTAGGGGAATTGTAACATTAATCTCTCGTTTCAATAGCATTGACCTCTCAGTGTCGTCCCTAGGTCACCTTTATTAGTTAAGACCCGAGTGCAAAACGAAGAGGCATCTTTTCTCTACTCCAAGAGTAAATCCCTCTACCCGTTCTCTGGATCCCATATTCCCGTGCCTACTCAGGATATTTTGATTTGCTCTCTCTCCTATGTTTTCAATCTTGTCTCCTCTATTCCTGGTCCCTTCCTATAACCTCTTAAACTTAAACTGATGTTTCGCATTAAAACAGAATCAGCTACTGCAACAAACCCAGCTACTACAAAGCATCATGATCATCAACAACATCAGTAACTCTCTCTGCTTCTTTTTCCTTTCACAGTGTATTTCCTGAGAAGTTTCTACCACAGGTGCCTCCATAACCTTCATGAGCAAACACAAAATTTTTGTCTTGCTCACCATTGTATCCTCAGTGTAGAGCATAGGTTTGAAACACAGTAGCACTCAATAAGTATTTATCGAATAAATGGATTTGGGGATCTATTTTCTTAATATTTTTCTTCTGATGATTGCTGAAAACTTCCTTACATTTCAGCTCAGTTATTTGTCTTGGTTTGGAGTCATCCAGATATTCCAATGATAGCTCAGTAAAAAATGGCAAATTTAGGGCAACATTCCCATTCATTCCTGAAGAAGTGTTCAGATGTCTAGAAATAGAAAATTTCTACAAAAATGAACCGTGTTGATAGTAATAAGGATCTATAGGCAAGGAGAATTTATTCAAGAGATAAAATACTTCTGGCAGCTTCCCTTGTTTCCTTCTGAAGATCTACGTATTATTCTCAGTTACTACAATTTCATCAGATAGGAAAAGTTTTTGGGTGCCAATACCACCAGAAACCCTTATTTTTTTATTATCACTTATTATCCTGACTGATGAAATTGTAGTAACATGTGAAAAGAAGAGGAAACAGCATGAAACAGGTTGCAAAATGGCAGTCTAAGGGCATGTGCAGAAGTGTTTTGTCTTGCACAGGTTTAAAAAAGTTGTTTCCAACATTTGAAAATTGGACATTTTCACAGATTTCCGATTTCCGGCTTCTTTTGAAAAAAAATTATAAGATCTGGCAATCTTGGGTATACATTTCCACTTGCCAAAAATTGGTTGGGGTTGAGGTTACACATCCATGGCCTCTTTAAATAGTGCTGAAGTTCACCATTTTGCCACAGTTCCCACCATTCTGTATTGTTTACCAATCTAACTAACTTTCCTCACTTGAGTTATTTGCAGGGCCCTGTAGGTATTTAACTTTGGATGACTGCTGATGATGGCAGTTCTTAGCCAGGAGTGACTTGGGGATGGGCTTCAACAAAGGCAACACTAGGGAGTAGGAGTAAATGACAGCTCTATTGAGTTGTCTCTTCAACCCTGTTGAGTTGATTATTCAACCCTGTTGACTTGACTAAAGAACTGGAAATTACTAGGAAAGGGAGGTTCACTTTTTAAACAGCAGTTGGTTTCACTGGAGCCAATTTCATTTCAAACAATTACTGTACTGACATTTACTAATCACTGAGTGGAGTATTGGTTTTCTCAAGAGAGACTCTGTATTCATTTTACTTGCAGATGACTACAGTGATTAAGAGCCTTGTAGAAAGTTGTTAGGTACTATTTGAGAACCCTGCAGTATTCTTCTTCCTGCCTAGTTAGGTACTGAAGCATAAAACTGTATAGAGAGTTTCACTTCAATTTAAGAACTTTTTTGTCCACTTGATGCTAAAGTCTTGGGTGATTCAGTACCTTCTGATAACAAAGTGTGGTTGATAGCTCTTCCATGCACCATTACTTCAGTGTTTCTTTTAATCCGTTTCTATGAAAACTGTACAAATAGCACTGCCTAGTACTCAGAACTGAAACACACATTCCTAGTTAGACTTTATTGGTTATCAGTCACACCTCTTACCTTTCCTACTGCAGTGAAATAAATTTCATTATGCCTGGGAATCCACTTTGTTTAGAGGCAAACGTATCCAGTGTTGAATTCAGGATTAAAAGAAATATTTTGGTAATTTTTCAGGGCAATTATCTAAGTCTGTACTGGTATGTACTTTGCCCATGAACAAAAAGACCATTTACAAAGCTGATATTTTGAAATTGAACAAACTTTTTTCTGTCATTAACAGATAAAAATATTAATAATAGAGTGTGATTTAAATAGTACCTCAATTATTCACATATGGAATATCTATGACAAACGTTAAATCAGCAATTTACACCTTTTCCCAAGAGTGGTGCTTTTTAATGCTTTTCTTTATCAAATTGTGTGTATTGGGATATGCAAACCAAACCAGATTAAAACCCAAGATCACAGTTGGCAAGGTAAGTCTTCTGTAAATATGGTCTCTCCATG
Source organism: Eschrichtius robustus (assembly GCF_028021215.1). Taxonomy (NCBI): domain Eukaryota; kingdom Metazoa; phylum Chordata; class Mammalia; order Artiodactyla; family Eschrichtiidae; genus Eschrichtius; species Eschrichtius robustus. The sequence goes on from NC_090837.1 coordinate 84,998,269, forward strand.
TCAAAATGAAGTAGAAACCCATTTCTGGTTTGAAAATCTTCTGTTCTCAGTTGTTTATATCAGTGTTTGCCTTCATTAGGATGTGAATTCAATATCAGCAGTCGAAATTGATTATAAGTTATACTATGCTTATTTAAGTCAGAATAAAACACGATGAACTAAAGTTGCCTAAGATACAGATAATTGCTGAGCTAACAGTAGCACATAATGAACAGCAATATTTTTATTAAAAAAGGAAAAAGAAGAATTATTTAGAATTTAGACATAAGACTCTAAAGAAGTAGCCCACAGTGGTTACAGAAGCTGGGAGACCTCTGGAAAGCCCTTTTGGTTTCTTAGATTTTCTTTGATGTTGATTCTCTTCAGTTCTTCAACTGATCATAATAGACCAAGCTTCTGATTTATATCAGGTAAACCAATCATTTCTACTTTCATTCCTTACATATTTTTGGCCACCTACTAGGTTCTGAAAAATTTAGAAGGCCCGACGCTGGGCCATAATACTGCCATATCTTGGTTTTGAGTGCTTCATAAGTGGTCAGTTCAGACAACCTTTCATGGAAGCTCTTTCTTGTAACAGCTTGCATAGTTAATACTAGATTGGAAAGCTAACATCTCCACATAACACAGTGAGGAGAAATTCTTAAATAACTATGAATTCAAATAAAAATGTAAGGCCATGGGGCAGAAGAAGAAAACTGTAGCAATGTCTATATCAAATGATTTTATCCACCCTAAATGTCTTTTAGATCGTTCCTATAAAAATTTTAAGATGCTCTTGGAAGAATTAAGTTATCTAATTCCTCTTTGGCAAGTGGCAGGATGAAATAATTGATATTTTCTAGTGTAATTTACTCCTACTTTTCATGTGTTGCATACACACTGTCACCCTCAAAGATTTCATAATCTAATGGCCCTTTAGAAAACTACAAAGCCTTATGATGTTTAAAAATATGTCCATAAAGGGATTGATACTCCTCACACAGGAAGTGGAGCCTAATTCCTCTCCTCTTAAGTGTCACTTGAATTAGTCACTTGCTTCTAATAATTAAATAAAGCAGAAGTGATAGCGTGTGACTTCTGAGACTAGGTCATCAAAGGCATTGGGGCTTTCTTCTGGCTTTCTCTCACATCACTTTCTTTGGGAGAAATCAGCTGCCACGTCTTGGGTAGCCTTTGAAGCCTCTAGCCAACATCCAGAAAGAAACTAAGGCCTCCTGCCAATAGCCATGTGATTGAGTCATAGCAAGTGGACCCTTCAGCCCCAATCCAGCCTCCAGGCGACTACTACTTTGGTTTACATCTTGACTGTGACCTCAGGAGTCCTGAGCTAGAACCACCCAACTAAACTGCTCCCAGATTCCTGATCAACAAACATTTTGAGGTGATAAATGATTGTCGTTTTAAGCTGTTACACCTTGGGTAATTTTTTACACAGCAATAGACAGCTAATACAAATACATAAACTACTCTGTAATGGTAAAAGTGTGTCTTTTCCAACCAGAGTTTCAACTGAAAGAAAAATTTGGTACTCTAATAGATGGTAATTTAATAGATTGTAAAACACACTTGGTTTTTGTACTTTATAAAGGAAAAGGCTCCCCAGTCTCATGACTCTTTTCCTCTTATGCTGGCATGGATTGCTGTTTTACTCCTTGTCCTCAGTCCTTAAATAGCTTGTATATTGCTAAGAAAGGTGCACTTTATCAGAAACAGGATTTGAGTTGCCCATATTTGAGAAGTTCTGTGAAGAAATGAGAGCAAAATACGAAACTTTATTTTTGTGGTACAAATGTTTTAGCTTTCCAAGAAAAAAAATTATTAAGTTTCTGCCAGAGGGGACCCCTTTTTTGGTATTTTTTAAAGAGAAAAATAGAGCCTACTGAGAACCATTTTCAGGTGGGGTTTTTTAATGATTTGGCTGAATGGCACATGTTCACAGAAAAAAAAACCGATCTTCTTGCTCAAGGTCCTACATTATCCATTATAAGTTCTGTTCAGGAACTGTTAGTTATTTTAGCTAAGGTGCCATTGTGTATGAGGAGATTGGCAAACAAATATGTATAAAACCTTTTCAACACAGTGTTGTTTTGAGTATTAACCTTAGTTTCACTGCAGGTGTAAATCTGAAAATATTTAAAACCTTTATTTGAAGGCCACTATTGTTCAATTAAATTGTATCTCTTCCTTCCTTCCTTCCTTCCTTTCTTTCTTCTTTCTTTCTTTCTTTCATTCCTTCTTTCACATTAATGATGAAAATCTACTCAAAGATGATTTCATTGCCATGAGGACAGGAATTGATGTGATATATTTTCAACTTGAAATATTCTAAATCATATTGGGTTTCCTATGTGCCATGTTAAAAAAAAAGTTGGAATCAATTATTTGTTTTTTTTTTAAAAAGTTGTCATATATGTGGCCATGTCACAGTTACCTTTACAATTTTGAGTTTTTACTCAAGCCAAAAGCATAGCAACCTTCATTTAGAACTTGACCTTTTAAGAAGAATTAAAGTTTTATTATATTTGGATTTAATTCTTTCCGTTTTGTTACAAGGGTAATGGCTTGTTTTATCATGAAAATGAAAATTGAGAGAAGCATTAGTTTGGCAAATACTGTTTTTCTTTCCTCTGTGAAATACATGCCCAATAGAAATAATTATGTGTATTTTTTGTGTGTGAGTTTTGGGATGAACAACTTCATTGCTTTCATCAGACCCTCAAAGTTGTCTTTACTAATGCTCTTGATACAATTTGTTTCTTTCCTTTGCCTTCTTTGGGAATGGCTTTCAGAAGTCATTGACATTTTAAAAAAAATTTACTTTATTTATTTATTTATTTCTGGCTGCGTTGGGTCTTTGTTGCTGTGTGCAGGCTTTCTCTAGTTGCGGCGAGCGGGGGCTACTCTTTGTTGCGGTGCGTGGGCTTCTCATTGCGGTGGCTTCTCTTGTTGCGGAGAATGGACTCTAGGCACACGGGCTTCAGTAGTTGTGGCACGTGGCCTCAGTAGTTGTGGCTCACGGGCTCTACAGTGCAGGCTCAGTAGTTGTGGAGCACGGGCTTAGTTGCTCCGCGCCACGTGGGATTTTTCTGTACCAGGGCTCGAACCCATGTCCCCTGCATTGGCAGTCAGATTCTTAACCACTGCACCACTAAGGAAGTCCCAGAAGTCATTGAAATTTGACTCAGTCAGTTCAGCTCTATTTTACTTGATTCATTGATTACCTCAAACTAGTAAATTGGAAAGTTTTGCCAAGAGCTATTTGTTTTTCTGTTAGAAACATTCGTAATGCAGATATGTCAGATCTAACACTTTCAAAACTATCAACTGAGGACTTTGAAACTATGCCATTAAATATATTAAGTTTTGAAAAACAAATGTAACATGGTCCTTAGAAAAATGTTAATTATGTCTCTATTTTTGAGATTAAGGATGAACCCCTCTACCTCTGTTAGAGATGCCGTTATAATGTACCACATCTGCCCTTAGGTGATTGAACAGTGTATTCCACAGCTCATTATCTTTCCTTCTACAAGTATTCCTCAGAAACGTCACATAGTAAAATACTGGGAGGAATATATTTTAAAAGGGGAATAAATTAAAACACTATGAAACACTTTATATTTAATGCATAAAATTAATACAATAAAAATACAAGGTCTAGAATAAGTACTTGGCAGAAATATTTTAATGATGTATTTATTTAAAGTAGATATCCATCATGATAGTTTATATTAAGAATATCATTTATGTTAAATTAGAATGACATGAAACACATTTGCTTATTTTCTTTATTTACAGAAAGTAGTTGGAGAAGATGCCCTCAGAGTCTTTTTGTTGAGAACTCTTGGCAACTTAACAGTGAGCAGTGTTATTTTTCCTTAGAAAACAGCTCTCTTGTAAATTGGATGCTATCAAACTGCTCATTAGTGGGCTGTCTGGCATATGGAATGCATTTTCTTTAAAAAAAAAAAAAAAAGGAAGTCTAGGTTGCTAGGCAACAGTTTATTTTAAACCAAAATTTAGATGAAATATTCTACTCTAACAATTAAATAATGGAAATATTTACATATGGAAATTGACATGCATATTGGCATTCACAGATCACTTTTTATTTTTATGGAAAGGAATACTATAAATAATACTTCACATAATATTTTCATACCATATATTCCTTTGCCCTCAAAAGTTCCTGGAAATCACTCTTCAGCTCTCCTAGCCAATTCTGCCCTACCTTTGGTCTGCTATCCTTCTATAGTCTTTCTCTATGTCTCCTATTTCAAACCTTTATCAAAATCTATGTCAAAACAGGTCTTCCTATTTTGACAATAGATTGCAGAGTACTTCACTAATTCTTTTACACCCTGGGGAGTAATTTGTTCATAAAAACTTGAACTAATTTCAGGTATCTAGTTTCTACCTTATCAAAGTACATTATTTTTGTTTGAATGTGAAATTATACATACTTCTTTATAGAAACACATCAGGAAATTAAAAATCGCCAATGGTCACACAATCCAGAGATGATCATTTCTTACCTTGTTTTGCCCTTTTATTTGTAATCCTTTTTAAAAGGTACCTATATAATTTATTTTTAGAGAAAAAATGAGATTCTGTTATACCATTGAATCCAAGACACCATCAAATATTAGACACACAATTTTTCATGTACTGCTAAGAAAGAAAAGCACTACCATTAAACTATTTGACAACGCTTTTAAAATTGTAGATGTTTTATTTTATACCTTTATTGAGGGAGCTTATTAGTTAGACATAACTAGTAGATATAATTTTATGATATAGCATTTTTGTGCTTTTACAATAGGGAAAATATAAGAGAAATAAATTTGGTAAAATATTTTAAAAACTTCTTAAAATGCCTAGTCCCACATTTAAAATAGCTTTCTGATTTTTTTCATGCAATAGATTCTCTGTGCAATTGAAGACGTTGGTGATGAAACAAGTCTCCAAGACTCTGACTTTTGATGAGCATGCACAAGCAATAACAGCTATGTCATTATATTACATGTGAACATACATAGAACATGTGAAGTATGTCATTATATTACATGTGAACATACATAGAACATGTGAAGTATGTCATTATATTACATGTGAACATATATACATACAGAGCAGTGGCTGGTGGTGATTATAAACTGTTTCTGGATTTCAGTTATATTAAATTATGAAAAGATGAGTATCTGAGAGTTGAATAAAGATGGTAACATACTGTAAATATTTTATGAAATATACATTATCAAAATATTGGCAAAATTAGATAATTATTAATATTCCATGGTGTGTATGTATATTTATGTAGCCCACACTCTATTATTAAACATTTAGGCTCTTTTCAATCTTCCTTTCTAGAAATGATGAAGCAATGAGAATGCTTCTATGTGCATGTCTTCAAATTGCTTCTAGAAAAGTTGTTCCAATTTACCTTTCTATTAGGAACAATATTCATCCTCTATCAGTGACAATAAATGTCCTCTAATCCATGTCTTACTACTTTATATTTCTTTTAGAGTATCTCTTTCTACTGATGCTCGGTACCAGCCTTTCTAGTTTGGAAAATTGATATACTTATGGAAAATACAAAGGCTAACCAATTAGTTTGTAACAATAGAACTGTTCAATTGTTCCTCTTCACACTCATGGATATGAACCTTTCCTTCCTTCCTTTTTTTTCTTTTTCTTTTCCGTTCTTTTCATTGTTTTTTACTTCTAGCTTTCCTGTACATCCTTTTCATCCCATGGAATCAGACATTTACATATTTCTAAGAATCAGGCATTATTACAAGATTTTTTTCCGATAAATATTTGAGAAAAGTGGTGAAAATCTTTTAAGCAGAGTTAATTTTTATTAACACTATTTTGCTTAAGACATGGCAAGTAATTTATTGAATGGTCCTAAAATAAGTAAGAAGGTAGATGTTGTCTAAGGCTGTTCAGTTACTAGTGGAGTTCTTCGGTTTTAGATACTTAAAGGGAAATTCAATCAATTAAGTCCATATGAAATTAAAGTGAATAATGAAATCATGCTAACGGTCTAAGATTTTTAAAAGAGATTTACCAAAAATTAAAAATAGCTGTAAAATTAGGTAAGTTTATCTCTACAAGTTGTGCCTCTATATTAATTGAAAATGACAGAAAAAAGATATATTTTGCTGTACTACACACACACACACACACACACACACACACACACACACACCCCACCACACACAATACTTGGCTCTGTTCTCAGAATTAGGGAAGGTGATAATACGACAAGCTGGGAGTATCAGAGACATTTAAAGTGGTAAAATGAATCCATAATGGCATGTATATGTGGAGTACAATATATTATAATCTGAAATAAATTAATGTGTAAACTTTTTTTCTCTATTTCTAGTAAAGAATCTGGTAGGACATGAGGCATTTTAACCACATTACTAAGAGTGAGCTCTGGAGATGGGTCTGGATTCACATACAGTGTCAACCCTCAATGACCTTGGACATGGCATTTGATCTGTTGAAGCCTCAGATTTTTCACATATGCAAAGAAGATATGCCATTATCCCACAGGGTGACTGGAAGGGTTGATTCTGATGATTCATACACAGCACTTATTTCAGTGGCTGATACATAAGAAGTGTTCAACCATTATTTCTTATTAGAATCATGGTTATATCATGTTAATAAGGGAGGAAGTGAGATGGTGGAACGGGTATCCCTTCTTGTTTTCTGAGGAAGGAAGCTTGTGTTACATGTGGTGCTGATATATTCACAGGAACTTTGTAAACCGTGGATGGTCCTACAAATGTGTAGTTTGGAAATTCACAGAATTCCATTTCTGCTTTAGCTTGGTTTAACGTTCATTCTGTCGCTATTCTAGGCTCGTTTACTTGGGGAGATACTCATCTGGTAACAAATGTAGTTGATCTAATAGCCTATTCCCTATTGTAAAAGACATGCACAGGAGAACATGGCTAGAAAATATAACCTTAAATCTCTTGCTGCAAAACTATCATAAAAATAGTTAAAAAGAATGAACTTATGGTTACTGGGGAAGAGGGGAATGATGGGGGGAGGGGTAGATTGGGATTGACAGGTACACACTGCTATGTTTAAAATAGATAACCAACAAGGACCTACTGTATAGCACAGGGAACTCTGCTTAATGTTCTGTAATAACCTAAATGGGAAAAGATTTGAAAAAGAGTAATAAAAATAAAAAGACTATGCTCTCATTAGGGGACCCTAGGCTAACTCAGATTTACCAGTCAGCCATGATTTTACCTTCTTCTGACCAATTTCAACCACTTCTATCAGAAGTAGAAGCTGTATCCACAAATGAGGTGAATAATTAAAATTATATTCTAAAAAATAGTTGAAAGGAGTTATATGTAAGGAGGTTTGGATGAAGGAAATGTAGTTCATTTATTCTTGTAGATTTAGTAGATTTACTAGGTCTGTAGTTGTCAACAAATTGTCCTGATAGACCATGAAGATCTCCATGGGCAGAGGATTTTTTGTTTCACCACTTGCAGTTCTTTCGCCATTAAGTCCAAATGTATTGCCTCAGGAAAGGAACAGCACAAACTGTCTGGAACATGGAAATAATTGCTCAGTGTTGAGTTTAAAAGCAGTTTTCTAAAAGTCTACAGTGGGACAATGACCCTGACAGCCTGGATTTCAAAAGGGAAAAAAAACTTTCTCTCAATTGGTTTTCATATATCAACTCAAAGCATAAATGATTAAGCATAGAGAAAACTATTGAGAAGATGAAATGAGGATATGATACGAGGGAAGTCTTTGCTACACTGGAAAAGAAAGCTTTTCCTATCCTGGAAGGAATAGCCTGAAAGATAAATTGAATAACCAAGGGGTAGTAAGTCACCTAAGGGTATCCTAATTCCTACCCAAGAATAAAAATTTCTAGGCGAGAAGGGAAAAAGAAATATCCAGATAGGCTAGGAGAAGTATAAGGTATTGCTGTTGGTGAACCATTTCTCTGGGTATAGCTTCCTAGAGAAGTCCCATGTTTTATATGGCTCCATGCTCAATATGGTATCCAATGTGGCCTGGAAATGGAAGAATAGCTGGGGCGGGACCTGGAATGGTGGACATGAGCACCACATAGGTTCCCCCTCACTCAGCCTGGTTCAGAGAATGAATCTAAGAGTCTCTGGGCTCCAGTGAGAGTGTAAATTCTGGTAGAACCAGGGATGGAAGTCCTGGGGCCTAGGAAGAGGGGGCTGCAGGACACAGGTGTCTCTCAACCAAACGTAGCATCATTACTGGATCATATGATAAGCTTATGTTTAGCTTTATAAGAAACTCAAAAACTGTCTTCCAAAGTGCATTTCCACCAGCAATGAATGAAAGTTACTGTTGCTTTGTATTATGACCAACAATTGGTATCGTCAGGGTGTTTGGATTTTAGCTATTCTAATAGGTGTGTAGTAGTATCTTGTTGTTTTAATTTGTAATTCCCTAATGCCAGTTGATATTGACCATCTTTTCATATGCTTATTTGCCATTTGTATATCTTCTTTGATGAGATGTCTGGTTAGTTTTTTTTTTAATGCTGAGAGTGAAGATTTCTTTGTATAATTTGGATACAAATCCTTTTTCAGATATGTTTTGCAGATATTTCCTCCTTTGGGTGGTCTGTGGGTGGTCTTTTCATTCTCTTAAAAGTGTCTTGCAGAACAGAAGTTTTTAATTTTAATAAAGTTCAACTTTTCAATTTTTTCTTTCATAGATTGTGATTTTGACGTTGTTTTTAAAAGTGAATCACAAACCCAAGGTCATATAGATTTTCTCCATGTTTTCCTCAAAGTTAAATAGTTTTGCATGTCCCATTTAGGTTTATGATCCATTTTCAGTTAATTTTTGTGTAATGTGTAAGTTCGGTATCTAGGGTCATGTTTTACGTATGAATGTCTTACACAATTTATTGAAAGAATATTTTTTTCTCCACTAAATTGCCTTTGCTCCTTAGTCAAAGATCAGTTGATAATATTTTGTGGATCTATTTCTGGGCTCTCTATTCTGCTCCATTGATCTATTCTTTCATCAGTACCACCGTTTCTTGATTAATGTAGCTTTATTGTAAGTCTTGAAATTAGATAGTGTGTCTTCCAACATTTTTATTCTTCTTTAGTATTGTTTTGGCTATTCTAGAGCTTTTGCCGTTCTGTATAAACTTCATAATTACTTTATTGATATGTGCAAAATCACAAACTGGAATTTTGATTGGGATTACATTGAATCTATAGACTAAATTGGGAAGAATTGACATTTGAACAGTGTTGAGTCTTCCAATCCATGAACTCAGAGTATCTCTTCATTTGTTTAGATCATCTTTGATTTTTTTAAATCACGGTTTTGTAGTTTATTTCGTAAAGGTCCTGTACATATTTTGTTAGAGTTATATCCAAGAATTTCATTCTGGGTGGTATTAAAAATGATATTTGTTTTCAAATTTAAAATTCAGTTGTTCATTTCTAGTATATAGTAAAGCAGTTGCCTTTTTAATATTAACTTTATATCCTGTGCCCTTGCTATACTCATTCATTGGTTGTTGTTAATTCTTTGATATTTTACACACAGATAATCAGGTCATCTGTGAACAAGAAAAGTTTTGTTTCCTCTGTCTCAGTTTGTATTCCTTTTCTTTCTTTTTCTTGTCTTTTGCACTCTCTAGGACTTCCAGTACATTGTTGAATAAGAGTGGTGAGAGGGGACATTCTTGTTTTGTTTTTGATCGTAGGATGAATATGTCCAGCTCTTACCACTAGGTATGATGGTAGCAGTAGGTTTTTTTGTAGATTTCTTTATCAGATTGAGGAAATCTCCCTATATTCTCAGTTTGTTGAAAATTTTTATTGTGACCGGGTATTGGATTTTGTCAAATGCTTTTTCTGCCAACTGATATAATCATATGGCTTTTCTTCTTTTGCCTGTTAATGTAGTGGATTAATTTTCAACTGTTGACCAGGTTTTTACACCTGGATTAAATTTCACTTGGCTGAGATGTATAATTCTTTTCATCTCCAAATGTGTGGGGTATTTTAGCTATCTTTCTGTTATTGATTTCTGATTTAAGTCCATTGTGATCTGAGAATATTCTTTGGATGCTTTTTATTCTTTTAAATTTCTTAATATGTTTTATGCCCAAGAAAGTGGTCTATCTTGGTGAATGTTCCATATGAGCTTGGGAAGAATGCGTGTTCTGTAGCTGGTGGATGGAGTATTCTATAAATGTCAATTACGTCAAGTTGATGGATGGTACTATTCAGGTCAAAAACACCCTTATTGATTTTCTGCATGTCTGATCAGTCAATTACTAACAGGGCAGTGTTGACATCTCCAACTATAATAGTGGATTTCTCTATTTTTCCTTTTAGTCCTCACATATTTTGGCACTCTGTTGTTTGGTGTATATGTATTTAAGATTGTTATGTGTTCTTGGAGAATTGACCCCCTTTATCATTATGTAGTGCCCTCTCTTTATTCTTGATAATTTTCCTTGTTCTGTGGTCCATCTTGTCTGAAATTAATAAAGCTACTCCAGCTTTCTTTTGATTAGTATTAGCATGATATATCTTTCTCCATTCCTTTACTTCCAATCTTTACATTTAAAGACCCATATATTTGGATATTATTTTTTATCCTCTCTGACAATCTTTGTCTTTTAATCCAAATATTTAGATCATTCCACTTAAAATGACTATTGATATATTTGGATTAATAACAACCACGTTTGTAACTTTTTCTATTCATTGCCAGAGGCTTCTTCTTCTGCCTTTCTCTGGCTTTAGTTGAACATTTTTTTTAAAAGATTTTATTCATTTATCTATCTATCTATCTATCTATTTATTTATGGCTGCATTGGGTCTTCACTGCTGTGCATGGGCTTCTGATTGCAGTGGCTTTTCTTGTTGCGGAGTGCGGGCTCTAGGCGCGTGGGGTTCAGTAGTTGTGGCACGCAGGCTCAGTAGTTGTGGCGCATGGGCTTAGTTGCTCCACGGCATGTGGGATCTTCCTGGACCAGGGCTCGAACCCGTGTCCCCTGCTTTGGCAGGTAGATTCTTAACCACTGCGCCACCAGGGAAGTCCAGTTGAACATTTTTTAATGATTCCATTTTATATCCTTTTTTTGGGTGTATCAATTATACTTCTTTTAAATTTTGTTAGTAGTTTCCCTTGAATAACAATATACATTTTTAATTACTCTATGTCTACCTTCAAATAACACTAATTCACTTCACGTGTAGTGTGGGTGCCTTATAAACAGAGACTTCCCAATTCTTACCTCCCATTCTTTGTGACACTACTGTAATTCATTTCACTTATCAATATGCTATAATCACCCAATATATTACTATTATTACTATAAACAAATATTTACCTTTTAGGTCAATTACAAATAAGAAAAATAAAAGATTTTACTTTATCTTATTTATTCCTTCTCTGATGCTTTTCCTTCCTTCAGCAGATACATGTTTCTGACCTCTATCATTTTCCTTTTGCCTGAAGAAAATCTCCCAACATTTCTTGCCATGGAGATCTGCTGGTGTTGAATTACCTCAGTTTTTGTTTGTCTGTAAGAGTCTTGCTCATCTATTTCTTTGCTGTATCCCCAGTGGCTAGAAAAATAACTGGTACACCACTAGTATTGAGCAAATATTTATTGAAAGAAAGAAAAAAGGCAGAAAGGGAAACTTAGATACATAGGTAATATATATGACATATGTGAATGTATGGTATGTGTGTGTTGTGTGTGAGAGAGAGAGAGAATGTGCACCTGGTGGTGTAAGGTGTAGAATTAGATGTTATGAACCTGTGTGGTTGGCAGTGAACAAGGTAGCCTAGGCAGAGACACTCAAAGAGAGTGTGTAGAAGGAGAAGAGAAAAAGGACAAATCCAGGACCCTGGAGAACACTAATGTTTAAGGGGCTATGAAGCCAGGGCTTCTGTGGTGGCACAGTGATTAAGAATCTGCCTGCCAATGCAGGGGACATGGGTTCGAGCCCTGGTCCGGAAAAATCCCACATGGCACAGAGCAACTAAGCTCGTGTGCCACAACTACTGAGCCTACACTCTAGAGCCCGCGGACCACAACTACTGAGCCCACTTGCTGCGACTACTGAAGCCTGCAGCGCCTACAGCCCATGCTCCACGACAAGAGAAGTGCACAAAGAGAAGCCCGCACACTGCAATGAAGACCCAACACAACCAAAAATGAAATAAATAAATTTAAAAAACGGGGGGGCTATGAAGCCAAACACAGATGCTAAAGCTGTAGAGGATTCAAGGTTTAAGAGAAAAGGAGTGGTAAAGAGTGACACATGTTACAGAGGGTCCAGTGAGCTGAGGATGGAAACAGAGTCATTGGATTCACCAATTTGAGGCATATATTTCCCCAGATGGCTTCAATTAAGAGGAGTTTCTTCATCTCACAAAAGCTGGACATTTGTATTTCACTCCTAAACATGTATGAAAGAATCCTACAGGAAACAGCTTCACAAAACCTGCTGAAGAATTTCTTCTGGGGGTATTGCTGAAGCTATTGACCATTCCCTTTGTGAAAGGCAACCTGAGAAAGCATTTTTAGAGTAAGTACACTAAAATATTAGCTTACCACCAGGAACTGAAATGTTTTCTCCTGACTCAAAGAGGCATACTTGAGAGATTTTATTTTTCATGTTCCTGTAATCTGATTTTATTCATTTATCTATTTTCTGTAATGGTAAAATAAGGATACTAGAAAGCTCATCCATGCTAATATTATTGGAAATATAACATGAGACAATTTATGCAAAGCTCTTAGCATAGTGCTTGGCACATGGTTAAGTATTCAATTAATATTAATTATCATATATTTATATACAAAGTTATTTTATTCTGGTATAGGTTCAGAAATCCTCTGTAGAACAAGGTAGGGAGTGAAGAAAATAGTTGTTACTGACAGAGGAGTTTTGATGGCTATAGATAAGACATGGAGAGATCAACCTACATATTATCCAATTCTTTGTTATTGTGATCTCTAAACTCTGCCGCACTAAATGCAGGATGAAGCTGTGTTGCTTCCATGATAAATGCTAGGTTCAAATTTATAGTAAAGCCTTGGCCGTGAGCTTTGCTGGGGATCTGGAAAGGTTGCCAAGGATTTCTTATTATGTCATGAGCTCTAAAACAGTTTTTCCATCATAGATGACACAGTTTGCCTTGATCCACCTCTCCTCTCACCTCGCCTACCTTGTGAGCAATGATGTGAGATTACACAGTAGTGAGGTATCTAATTTGTGGTTGTTTTTCTCCGTGAAATGTTAACAGGGCCATTAAATGATAGTGGCTTCATTTAATTCACAGACAAGAAGAATACATTTCTCACACATATTTTTTCCTGGATTAGACTTTCACACAAGTGATTCACCTTAAGTGACAATATAGCTGACAAAGAATTACTAGTTTCCACGATACCAGAGTCATGAATCCCTTAGCTGGCTAAAGTAAACTTTCTCCCTTGGATCTTGTTTTTATAAACTAGCTTTCTTTGCATTTTACTTTGGTTGTTCTATCTTCAAATGTACTTTTCTGCTGTAAATAGATATTGAGGGAAAAACAAATAGAACCAGTCGTTATAGCAAGAGGAACAAAAGGATTAAAGTCTTAACTAATCAGATTTACTTTTAAGAAATATCATCTTGTCAGAAACACAAATATGGGTTTTTTGGGGGGTTGTTTATTTTAATGACATAAGTCATTTCCATTCATTAATGAATTTTTCCCATGGGTAATCTGTGTCCTTTGATAATTGATTGTTTTATTCAATAAATACAATGCATAAATTACTTACAGATATTTATTTATTATTGGTGTTCATCACACTTATAGTGACATCCTTTCCCCTCACTTGCTGGCACTATATCATGTTTCTATGCAAAAAATCAATTAATATGTAAGATCAATGAAGACAGGGACTCAGAAATTAGGATAATACTTGGCATATAATATTCATTCAATGACTATTTGTTGACTGATTGAATGAATCTGTGGGTTTGAACAGTGGCTATATTGCTAACTAGGGATAATAGTATCCGTCTTGTCAGAATGCTTTAAGAAGATCTTGATTAACAAATGTGGGTTTAAAGGAATGAGTTTGAGGCTGGTGGCAGAAGTATAAGTTAACAAGCTGTGGCTAGAAAACATGGGAGAAATATAGAGTGCAATGTGGACGAAAGGGAGGGGATAACTTCCAGAAAAATATGAGAATTGGTGCTCAATCAGATTGGGCTGATAAAAAAGAGGGAGAATGTTAGGATGAACTGCAGGTTTAGGGTTTGAAGTATAAGACCCCCTAGTCAACCATTAATGCCTGAAGTCTCATCCACATGTATACATTTCTCAGTGAAACTCATTCTCCAGTCCTTGTTGTCTTTTCAAATCCTCGTGCAGTGGCTCTGAAACTCTTGGTATGTGAGCAACTAATTTTCTTGTATCTTAAATCTTTTAACCTCTTCACCTTAATTAATTTTGATTGCTCCCTAAAGTCACTGCTTCCTTTTCAGACAAATCAAGTAGATGATCTTCTTTTTCTTACACTTTATGTTGTTTGGGACCAGAGACTGGATGACGATCCTTCTCGCTTCATCTCCCACCATCATCGATCATCACCTGTAGGTCACTGCTATTTAAACCTATTTCAGAGACCCTTGCTCACACATTCAGAGGTCGTGCCATCCAGACATATCCCCAAGCCCACCTTCTCACTTTTGTCTTCCTATGACTCTTTGGACATTTATTCATTCATTGGAGACTTTGGCTGTTGGTTCTCTGTCTCCTCCTCCAACCCATTTCCCGTCAACATTCATGATGATGCCAATCTTACATTTTGTCCTTCCAGTTTCTTGACCTCAATTCCAGTGTATTTTCCTTCCATGGTCATGCACTTGGCTTTTTTTTTTTTTTTAATAATAAATTTCCACCTCCCAAATCTCGAATGCAAACTTTCTTTTTCTCTTCAACCCCAAACTCTCACCCTTCCAACTCACTTGTGCAATCAGGTACTCAAACTACAACAGTTCGTCAACTCCATCATGACCTACAATTCTTTGATTCCAAACTGCTTTTTCACTATAGATTTTTATAGCCGTTTACCTTTTTAGTTTTTTTTTGTTTGTTTATTTTGGGTACTGCTCAGTATGTTGATCCATCACTATAATCCTTCCCTTGAAAAAACTGTCAATTCACTCGTCCCACATTCTGATGGTCGTAATTGCCTTGCAACACCCAACCCTAGATGAACTCAGCCCCATGACCTCTATGCCCACGCTCAGGTAGGTGGACACAGTGAGAAAAAACCCAAACAATGGTACTCACTGGTTTAATTTCAAATGTCTGATCTGAAGCATTAGTTGGGCTCTCAGCACTGCCAGATAATTCAATATTCCGTCTCTTATAAGCTAAGTTTTCTTACTTTCCAAGCCAAGTGTTGCATTCTCCTCTCTCCTTAACCTCCTGTGCCATCTTTTTATTGGGATACTGTCATACTCAAAACTTAGAGTTTACTCATACATTAATGAAAAAGTAATAAACCATTACATAAAATCTCCTGTTTTCCTATTCATCTTCACAACTGCTCATATTTACAACTAATCTGTCTTCTTTATCTCCTGATACAACTGAGGAATTGACCCTCTTGCTTTCAAAGGCCAGTCTTTAAATGTATGTCCTGGAACCACCTGCCATCATCTCCTCAAGGTCTTTTGCTCCTGTCCTCTCCCCTTTTTCTTCTGCACGATCAGCTTTACATGCTGGGCCCAGTTATTCTCACCAGCATGCAAACACTCTCTAAAATTTCTCCTGCTCAAACAAAAGAAATATCTATAAACACACTCGTCTTGACCTCACCTCTGCTTGCAAGGCATTGGCTGCTTTTTTTCTGCCATTTATTACAGCATAATCTCTCAACAGAGTTGTTTACATGTATGAACTTCACTTCCCCACCCATGATGGTTTCAGCCCTGCTCCATGACTCCACAATTTTATCCAATTGAGGAACTTCTCCTTATCCAATTGCCCTTTATCCAACTTGCCCTTTATCCAATTGAGGAACTTCTCTTCTATTACTAGTTTGTTGAGTGATTGTATCACGAGAGTTGTTGGATTTTGTGAAATGCTTTTTCTGCATCAGTTGCGATGATCATGTGATTTTTTTCTTAATTCTAATAATATACTGTATTATTTTGACTCCTGTTTCCTCCTGGAGGCCTTCTGTTTCACTGATGAGCCGTATCACCTCACATCATCAGCTTGTGGGCTGGAGTGGGCGAGAAGGCTCGGTCATGGCTTGGGGATGGCTGGTCACTCCAGGTGAGCTCGGATGCTTAGCAGCCTGGGGCCAGTGACTTCAGACCCCAGTCTCCTGCCCACCTGTCTTTCAGTTTGAGATATGCTAGTTCCCCACAAATCAGTGCTGACTGGGGGGACCCTCTTCCCAGTTCCACTCTTAAGCTTGCTCCCTCTTATTTTAGAACTCTGATCTTTTTTAGTATACAGGACAGTCTCTCTGAGGACATGACATTTGAGCTGAGAGCTGAACAATGAGAAGGGACCGTCAGTGGGAAGCTGTGGGAAAAGATTCCCAGCAGCAGCCACTTGGCTGAGAGCTTTGTTCTAAGCTGAGCTTGAAGAGGAGGTTTCCTCTTGGGGACCCCCTCATACTCTCTGTGTCCTTCAAACTAGGTTTGAGGAACTTCCTTGAGCCAATCCATTCAGAGAATGAAAATCTTTTTGGTCACCAGTGAAACAAAGCTGCTGGTAGTTCTTAGGTTTAAACATAGAAAAAGGAACATAGGGCAAAGAGAGTACGGAAACAATGTTAATTAAAGAAGAAATTGGGAGAAGAATAAAGGGTGGAGGAGGGAGAGTGAGAGAGACTTGCACACCAGAGAAATTACCATTGGGCTGAGATGAGCTCATATTATAGGTGGTGGTAAATTCAGGCTGGAAATTCCTTTTCTTCCTAAATGAATGTGAGAATTAAAAAAAAAATTTCTTTTGACAGGTGAGTCTTCTACAGATATGGAAAGAAATAGGTTCATTTACAATTTCTAAGCCAATGTTGTGTCATTCTTTCCAATTGAAAAATGCAGTAAAAAAAGTAATTGTTGTTGCTGTGTGATTGTAAAATTTTCCAGCTTGCTGAGATTATTCTCATTTCATTCTTCCCTTTCAGATGAAAGCAGTATCTTGAATCTAAGTTGTTCTTACTCTGCTCAGCAATTGATAAACAAAGAATAAAAAGGAAACAGTCGAAAGACTACATAATCAGAGATAAATGACCAAAATTTGAACAAAACTCATCAAAACCTCTGCCTGTATAAAGAGAGAACTGAGCAAGAAACTTAACTGTAAGTAACTCTTGTGGCTTTTCAACCATTAATTTACATTATCGTGTACTGCCCTTTACTTTTGAAAATCTAAAATTTCTTATATCCAAAGTCAGTGAAATAATTCAGGTAAACTCAGAACTATAGACCGAGCAAAAAAAACCCTCTAATTACTCTTTGATTATTCACAGAATCTTGGGATTCTAAGGTTAGAAGCACTTTGAGAGTTTACTAAGTTTTCCTTCAGGAAGTTTATGCTGTTTCTGAGATTGAAGCAATTATCCTCACTCACTGTAACAAAATGACTTTTCTGGTCAACCTGCAGTCTTCTTAACTCTCTATGCCATTTTGGCCATGAATTCCATCGACCTAGAGAACATTCCCAGTACTCATTTCACATACTGAATCCACATGAGTTCTCTAATTGCTATATCTACCTCGTTCTGAGTATGAATGATACTAATGACAATGAGGATGGCAAATCATGATGAGTGATAGGTTATATTCCAAATAAAGTATTAATCAGTCTTTGTAAGTCATTAATTAGGAACAGGACATGATTAACCATAATTCCAGATTTTTCAGAATGGACAAATTGTGGAATCATAAACAAGAACACTAAACTGTTCTGATTTGGGGGAACTAGTTTCTCGGAATTGATGTCACTGCTAAATATCTGGAAGTTAGCATCTAGGGACATATTTTAAAATTCACGAAAACTCCACACGCACAAACATTAAATATCAATAGATAAGTATATGAGAACCGATAGCTTCTTTCATATAAAAAGGGACAAGACATTTGCTGAAGGCATGAATTGATCTGTGGTAAATGTTGCAAATTTTCCCTATTTTCTAAAGATATTCTGTTGGAAAAATAAATGCAGGCAGTAACACATTTCCTAAAGGAGATTTTCCCTTCAAATCAATATTATCTCTCTTTAGGAGGATTTTATTTTTATCACTGTATGTCCTTTTTTAGGACACATAATTGAAATGATACTATCAGTCGATGACAATATATGCTCTTACTTTATATATACAATTTATAAAAGAAGACCAACCTTTTCTTTAGTTAGGGATCACTCTTCATGTCTGGTATCTCTATCTCTATCTCTATCTCTATCTCTATATATCTCCTAATGTCAAGCCTGTTTTAAAAGCATAGCATTCCATTATTTCCATTATTCCATTATTTCATCACCTATTTCATTTTTCTCTAACTATCCTTTCTCTAACTCGATTCATAAATTTTGGTATGACTTTAATTATATAGCTTTCACATTCCCTACATAAAAGGAAAAATGTCCTCCCATTGTGTTTCACTTGCAGGAGGTTTAAAGGGCCCAACTCTGATTTTCAGATGAGATCCTTTGGCTACTATGTTTATTTTTTCTCATAGGATTTTGTTGTTGCACATCTCCCTTTTAAATGTGAATTTTATCACATTTAAGCATTTAATCTCAGGATTGCCTTATGTAAACTCATCCAATAGGAAATGTACACAATGATATTTTTTATCAAAACAAATATGCTAAAACTTCATATATACAAAATATCTGCTTAGACCGTTTATCCATGGTAGCTAGCAGAATTCCCTGTTTAATCTGCAGAACATTTATTACTTTTACTTCATGATAAATAAGAACATGTGAGACTGTCTCATTTCTAGTTAGAAACCTAGAAAATGTTTTCCTTATTCATCTGGTAATATGAATATTATCACTTCTTTTAAGCATCTGAGGAAACAAGAAAAAAAAGAAACGACTTCAAACAGTCAAGATGATTTAGAAGCTAAAAAACTAAGAATATAAAATGGAGGGAAACTTGCCAAGGATGAAAAGGAGGGGATTAGGTAAACTAAGTGGAATGCAAATTTATTAGTTATACATCCTAGAATCAAGGTAGAATATTCACATGGTATGGCTTCAACATTTTCCAGATACAGATTCTATTGACTTGAAAATTAGGGACTGAAGTAGTGTGTGCAGGTGGGCAGGAGTATCTGCTTGGCATTTAATATTTTGTTGGCTTGTTTTAAACTGATATTTGAGCTGTATAGTCAGTTGTTAATTATTTATGCCCGTAGAGGGAAGCAGTGATGTAGATGATCCAAAATATAATTTATTTTTGGCTTTTAATGGGCATTTTTGTTTATAGTAATATGGAAAGTCAGCATTTTCTGGAATCTGTGACTGTTCAAGCAAAATATTCTATTGACCTCTATTGACCAAAAACATTTTTGAAAAAAGGTTTATCCTCTCAACCTTAATCCTGTTTTCCACCTCAAACATTGGAAATGCTAGGTTTGGAGAGTATCACATTTCACTCACTCTGATTCCAAGCCATGGAAGATATGAGAACTTAAAAATGGTATGCTTCAGATGAGATCCCAAGAGTTTAGAAGAAAGTTTCTCATTCAGAAACTACAGTGTGTGACTCCCCCCGCCCCTCGGGGGTCTGCCTCCCCACTGTGGCAAAGTATCCACTTCCTTAAATCTCTATAAGGAGAAATTGTTACTCATCCCACACTCTCTACCTCCTTCATCTTGGAAAATCCTTATGGCTTATAAGCTTGGCCTTGCCCTGGGATGACTTATCCTCTACAGTACATTTCACAAAGACTGAGTGTTTCAATCTTGACTGAAGCAGGAGTGGGCAAACTACCAAGTCCAACCCCTTTTAAGATCTCAGCCTTGTTAGTTGCAGATAATAATTTTATCTGGTCATCTAGAAAGTAAAATTTTAGTCAGACCCCTCCCAGCAATAGAGCCAGGAGTGTTTAAATCCATATAAAAGAAAAAAAAAAAATCCCTAAAGCTACATAGACTTCTGTATAAATTAAACTACCATATTGTGATTTGGAACAGTATCAACAATTATAATTTGTTTGTTGTAACCCAAACTACTAAGTATTTTTTGTTTGTTTGTTTTGTAATATGGGTAAACCACAGTTCCACTCATTGCTGCTGAGTTTTTGGGGCTCCCTTCTTTGGTTTTGTTTTTGTTTTGCATTTAGTGGGATTTAAGATGACTATCTGAAGTGAAAAGAAAAAAATGGCTTGAGTAGAATTTTACTTTCCCTTTTTTTGGTTCCAATTTAGCTCCCATTACATTTCGCCTCCTACCCAAGATGAATGGAAAAGTAATTAATATTTGAGGGTATATAATATTTGCCAAAAGCTTTACTACATTTTTATATGAATCGTATAATTTAATAATCGTGTAAACCAGTGACTAAAGTTTATTATCTATTTCCACTTTATAGTTAAGGAAACTCAGGCTTTAAGAGACAAAGTAACTAACTTACTTAGGGCCCCATAGCATGTGAGCAAAAGGAGTGAGAATTTTGCCCAGGAGAAACTGTGTCTGTTAGATATGATTTGATAACTGCTCTGAGACAGTAAAAATGATAGAACCAGCACCCGGAATTCTGTCATCCACAAGGCTGGGGTTGCTGCATGGGTCAACACACAGAGGGGTGGAACCAGGAAGAGTTGTGCTTCAGCAGGCAAAAGAACACCTAAATGGGAGGGCAAAAAAATAACCCATGGAGGCCCAGGGTGTGAACAGTGGTGCACAGCAGGTAAGCAGTAGAGAGTGCCCAGTGTAAGGGCGTCAGGACCTTCCCTTCATCCATGGCGAGCGTGCGGACGGGGATGTCACATTGTCACGTAGCTCCTCAGAGACAGGCAGGGATGTCAGGATGGTCTGTTAGCAGGCAGCATGCAGTAACGTCGGATGCCAGATCGTTGGACTGTAGTCACCCTACATCCTAGAGGCTGGGGCACATGGCAGATAAAAAGGGCAGGAAGCAAGCCAGAAACCTAGTTACCAATGCTTAGAACTGGGATGCAAAGAAAAAAGTCGATCGCCAGCAAGGGTGATTTCATGGAGGGTTTCAGAATGGCTTTCCAAAGCCCTTTTGCCTGAGCTTAGGCTTGTCCTCAACCCTGGGATGCGGCTGATCCTAAACGTGGGCTGTAAAAGTGCATGAAGGAGACTGCAGAAGTAGGGAGCCAGATGAAACAGGACACTAGACCCTAAAACGTGTAAAGAGAAATTCAAAGCTGAATAAAAATAGCTTTTAAATATTACCTTGCGATTCAGTTAGTTATCTGTTCAGAAGATGTGGACAGGCCAACATTGAAACAAATTAAGGCTGCGTTGTTTCCAAGGAAAATTTAGCATCTACTCAGGCACCTGGGTATGAGTTTTTGGAGCTCAAGGAAAGGATCAGAAGTAAGATTCTTGACCCCCTTTTCCAAGGACATTGTGACAATGCATCTAACTTGCTTTGTGAATATATTTGGAACCAAACCTAATCACGTACATGCTTGATGGTGGATTTCTTAAGTATTATAGAAGAGGTAGATAAAAAAAAAAAATTGGTGGTTAAATTTGTATAAAAAGAACAAAATCAAAAGCATTGCAGCTGTAGCTCTCTGCACCTGTTTGCAATTCAGAAAGAGCACTGAGCAGGCAGAGAGGGAAATTTCACACTGAAATCACAGCTCAGTAAAAGTTAGACAGCCTGAACACTGTAAAATTAATTAAAACCCACATGCCATGGATGTTTAAAAGCCTATCCAGTAAGTGCCAAAACATTGTTACATCATCCACTTACACCAAACTGAATCATCACTTTCTTTTTTTCCTGCTGACAATATGTTCTGTGCTTAATGAGTCATGTCTGGCATTGCTTTGTTCAGCTGAACTGAATAAATGCAGTATAAAATTTTAAGATTTCCATATTATTTATCTTCTAAACTGTATACCTGAATATATTTGTGAAGAATTTTACCTTAACACCCCAAATGGCCTCTGAATGTTCCTTATTTAATTATAATTTAAACATCACACAGACAGGATAGTGGGTTGCTTATGAGGAATGTTTCACTGCAAACCAGGTGGAAGGATTAAAGACTATATTTATGATGCCTAAAGAAATATTCCCTGGAACTCTAGGAAGAGTTACAAATATCTACCTCAACTAAGGTACATTTCCTGGAAGGCAGAAGTGTCGGGGTGAGTTACTCCATTTTGCTTCGGAAAGAAAGAAATCACCGGCTCTGTCTCCAGTGATTTCTTTGTGTTCTAGAGGACACAATGCAAACTCAGAAACTTATAAATTTGATAATGGAAATAATTTGGGGTTTCTAAAATCACGTTTGTTGAGGCAAGATATTTTAGAGGTGTTCCATACCGCTGGGCTCTATCTACATTTTCCCAGCTAGGTACACTGGGCTACCCATCCTCCTCATTCCCAACATTCATCCTCTGGAAAAGTTTTGGAGAAAATATTTACCTCAAGGATGTTATGAGGATTATATTAGCTAAATCATTGAGTACTTAACGCTGTTTTAAAGTCATAGGAAGTGCTCAGTCGACTTTTGGCATTTTCAAAATTATTAACGTAATTGTCATTACAGTTATGCATACAATCAGGCCTCCATATCCCCGGGTTCCTCATCCACGTATTCAACCAACTGCAAATAGACTGTACTCCTCCACTTTATATAAAGTACTTGAGCATCAGGGGATTTTGGTATCTGCCGGGGTCCTAGAACCAATTCCTCGTGGAAACCGAGGGATGATGTGTTTTAAGACATCATTCAAGCACCTCTTCCATTCTTGGCTCTCATTTTCTGGGATGTAAAATTTCCGACTTTGTGATTTCTTTGGAACTTTTAGCTATACAAAGGAAAGCAAAACAATTAAAATTTTAAAAAGGTATGAGCTGTGTACAGAAGTAGACCATAAGCTTCATGAAGGCATATTCTTTGTATCACTTGACATTAAACACTATTAAACCACACTCTCAGGGGATGCCACTGATGACGACAATGCCGTTGCTCCTCTGGGTCCTACCCTGTAATGACTTTGATTACTTCACTTCTCTCACTTTTATTTGTTTTCCTTGGCTTGGAAGAACCAACATAAAATTCCATTACTGAATAGCAGTGGAATCAATTATCACATAAATTCAATGTCTGAGTCTTACAATCATAGTTACCATTTAAACATTGAAAACAAAATTCGTGCTGTCCTTTTTTCTAAGAGACCTTTTTTACTGTCTAAGTAGCAACTTTTAAATTTCAGTAAGTTAACTCAAGGAACTCTGCTGAATATTATGTAACAACCTAAATGAGAAAAGGATTTGGAAAAGAATAGATATGTGTATATGTATAACTGAATCACTTTGCTATACACTTGAAACTAGCACAACATTATTAATCAACTATACTCCAGTTTAAAATAAAAAGTTAAAAAAATTTCAGTAAGTTAACTCAAAATGTAAAATACTGCAAGAAGGTATTTTGAGCTTAAAATATGTATTCAAGCTAACATGGCTTAATTTTTTCTCCAACAGAGGGAATATAACACAATGTCTGTATGGAAAAATTTTCCTGGTGGTACCGTAACAAAATTTTTCAAAGGGCACGCACATGTGAACCCCATTTCTATCAAATGAATGTATAATCAATAACCAGTATGCTTACATAAGTAGAGGGGCACAAGATAGCCTTAAAGCAGTAGCCAAGAGCCTTGAATTCTAGGTGCTCTTAGGGAGGGTCAAAGTAACAGATTCAGTATACTGACTTACCATAAACTGACTTTGTTGTGGACTGAATGTTTGTGAGAAATAAATTGATGTTGTTCATAAGCCACATAGTTTTTGGTATTTTGTTATAGCAGCCTGAGCTAACTAAGACAGACTTCATAAATCTGGTAGCCACTGGCAATGGAGGAACCAATTTTCAGAAGTCTCCAGAAGTTTTTATTGGTAGGATCAACACTCCAATATATAGAATATAATAGTATCTTTGTGGATCTTTGTAGCTCCAGATAAGTTCAAATCTGTACCACCAAGGCTTATCCCATATCTGATAGAAGGATTCTGGATCTCTTGGTAGAGGATTATCTTTGAGTGGTTCACTATAACCAAAGGTAGAGTAAACAAACACTGACTTTTATTTAACTGGGGTCTCAGAGCATTTGTATTACTATACCTTACTCAATGAAGCTACAGCCATAATATTCTTTTCTAAAAGAACACACTGAGGAGACCCTCAGTACTTACATATGCAAATTAAGGGATATTCAACAAGCAATATGAAAGTCAAGAAAAGTCAAAATTAAATAATAGGATCTGGGGATTTCAAGGACTTTTGCAGAGAGATTTAGCTCAATGATTTTCATTCTCCTTGGAAACCACCTTTTAGCTGATTTATCAACTTCAGAACTTTCTGAGTATGAAATTTCTTTCTCTTCACTTTCATCTCATTACTGCTTTTTTCAAGTTCATCTTAAGCCAAAGATTCTTGTTTGGCATGTGTCTGGCTCTTGGGGGTGCTACCAGGAAAGAGCAATTTTGAGAGTTTAAGGACCTTAAAACCTAGTACTCAGAATTTTCATAGAAAAAGATAGTCATTGCTACAGACCCTGTTTGTTTGGCTACCACACATGATGGATTTGCCAGGACAGTTTCCAATTTTGAGACCATATTTTGTATCTTAAAACTTCCTTCTTCCATTTACCCCTTCCCTTTTTTCGTGCTATGCTGTTAAAGCCTGATAAAGGCATTATTAAAACAATTTTAGTGGTTCACCCTGATAACGTTTTTCCTTATGACAAGATTTTTGCTAGAACCTAAAGCATAATAACTTTTCAGAAATCTATTTTCATTCAGATGCCAGAGCATTCCGGTTGACACATTTAGGCTTGAATGAAAGTTACATTGGTTACAGTTATAGAATTCACTTTCTCTTTGACTTCCTAAAGCTTAGATTTCTAAATCTGCCCCTAATCGCTTTGAGGAAAAAAAAATAAGAAGTGTAATATTATAGACCTGATAAAAAGAAAGTAGATAAATGATCTGTCAGAGTACTTAAAGCTGGAAAAGACCTTAGGAATTCCAGTTCAAGCTCATGAAGTGAATTTGTTTTCTCATTTATATATGGTTTATCAGTAAGTAAAATATAATTGAAAATGAGTGAAGTAATTACTTATTAGGGTTAAGTAGTGCTCTGTCCTTCAAAGTTTATTTTAATAATCAAAATGGAATGCATACTTTTAAAACATGACCTCAAATGTGTTGAGACAAAATGTGGAGTGAAAAGCAAGCATCCTATTTTAAGTTATTGCATTATTTGTGAAAGCTGCATCAGAAAAAAGGGTATACAAAAAGTTGATATGGCTTCCACTGGAGTACATGTTTTTGAGTGGTTTTTATTACTATGAAACAGATTTTTAAAGCATCTGTCATCTGTGCATTTTTAAAGCATCTGTGCTTAAAATATTAAAAGAATTGTAAAATAAGTATAAAATATAAACTGTTCTCATTCTATGAAGGATATCATAGCATGAGAGGAGCCCTACCCAGTACCACTGAGTCAGAACATAGTTCCAACATATCTGCCGCTATAATGTTAGTATCAATTTTTATGCACTGATTCTTAATTCTCTCCTATTTATCACTTTCCAACATCCATTTATACCACCTCCGTATTGCTTATACTGCTAACATAATTTTTGCTTCTTCATTCTACTTTATCCCAGGAATCCATCATCCTTAACCTGAATTGCATTTGGTTGGGTAGGTCATCTCTTAAGATGCTCTTATTCAGAACTGCATCTCACTTTCCTTTCAAAGCAGTGCTTCTTTCCTCCCTCCCTTCCTTCCTTCCTTGCTTCCTTCCTTCCCCCTCTCTTCTCCCTTTCTCTTTTTTTCTTTCTTGACTGTAAGCTAGATGTTAGAAAACCATTCTTATTAAATTAATTTTAAAATGAGATGTGAATGACAGAAAATTTACCTAGCTGCTCTCCCCTCAAACATTTTTTCTCCAATAAAATATAATTATATTTTATTTATTTTTGGCTGCGTTGGGTCTTCGTTGCTGTGCGTGGGCTTTCTCTAGTTGCAGTGAGGGGGGCTACTCTTCGTTGCGGTGCACAGGCTTCTCATTGCGGTGGCTTCTCTTGTTGCGGAGCACGGGCTCTAGGCGCGTGGGCTTCAGTAGTTATAGCACAAGGGCTCAGTAGCTGTGGCTCGCAGGCTCTGGAGCACAGGCTCAGTCGTTGCGGTGCACAGGCTTAGTTGCTCTGCGGCATGTGGGATCTTTCCAGACCAGGGCTCGAACCCATGTCCCCTGCATTGGCAGGCTGATTCTTAACCAATACACCACGAGGGAAGTCCCAAAATATAATTATAAATAGTAGAATTTTAGGTAGAGAGAAATCTTGGGATGGAGGCCGTTAAATGACATCACATAGTTTTCAGCTAATATTTCACACTGATCCTGAGAGGACCAAGTCATGTTGGCAGTCTTCAGAAAGCGCCATCCGCATCTCCTCCTTCTCATCACTGCTTGTTTGAGTCTTTCTCAGATGCTAAATAAAGCAGAAGAGCTTATATAAGAGTTGTCCAGAGGAAAATAAGTATGACTTGGAACTTTAGTCTCTTATCTTTTCAGCTTTGTATACTTGGGGATAGATACACCGTATCAGTTAAAACACTTCCTGCTGTAACCAAACAGAAGATCCTGGCTAAAAAAGCATAATGATGAACATATTATTTCACACAATTCCTCATATGGAATTAGGGTGATAATAACAAATATTCTTTATTGAGTTCATATTATATGTCAGGTATTATTCTAAACACTTTACATATACTGACTCATTCTGATGAGATTAAGGTAAGCATAATAATTTTCTCCATTTTACAAGTAATGCACTGGGTTGTTCAGGCTCCAGGCTGGTTAGTTCTATGGTCCAGTGATGTCATCAAGGACCAGCTCCTTTTTATCTCTAGGATCTGCCATCTTTAAGGTATCAGTAGTTTCTCTCACATTGACTAACCTAGTTATTGCAAAGTGACTCTAGCTCTTCAAGGCATTATGTTCAGACAAAACAGTATCAACAGTAAAATGAAGGACCCTCGCTACCTTGTACCTCTCATTTTAATGATGAGGAGATTCCTATTGGCCAGGATTGAATCACTTGTCTATATTGATCTGTGGTGAGGGGATACAATTTCCATAACTTGCCTAGACCAATTATTTGTAATGGAATGGATGCTGGGGAATCAATTACCGTGATAACCACATAATCTTCCATTGTAAGCTCTCTGGATAACCCCCAAATAGTGGGAAATCACTATGGGAAAGGCAGAAGTCTACAACATTTGGGGTATAAGTTCAGAATATTTAGAGAACTTCAAGGCAACTTTCAGCAAATTTTGATTTGGTTTTACCTTGGGGCTCTTAATAAACTTAGTTTTGTTTGGTAAAACTTGCTCATATAGGCATTTATTCAAACTGCATATCATTGATTGTGTAATCCCATAAACATAAATATTGTACAATTTATAAAACTTATGTCACATTGTGTTGAGATCAAATATATCTTGCAATACAGTAAACCCGGCTAATTTAGGTTGAGTCTTCATAGTCTGCTGCTTCCATAGCTGCTTCCATTATCTTCTTGTAACAAACTAATTTAGAAGTGTTGTAATGAGGAATCTTCATTTTGGTTTACGACAATTAGTGGATCTTCTGAAATTTTAGAGTGTGTGATTTGTAAAGATGGATAAAGATGCAAGTTGCACCAAATTCAACATGAAGAAATTTTTACAACACAATTCAAACTCAAAATCTGAATTCTGTAATACTAACTTTTTCCTTGAATGTGGATTAGAATGTTCTAATCCACATGTGGTAGAAAAGAAAAGTAGGTTGACTGCAGTTGGATTTCAACTGTCTTTAAATTAAACCATTCACTACATTTGAAACTTCATGGGAAAAATTATAGAACTTTTTTGGGAAGTTCTACAATGACAAGTCCTACAAAGAGAAGTCTAGGAAGGTATTGTGCCTGTGAAAGATTGAAGCACACAACTTGTTCTCTACCAGAATAGCAGCTCGATGGGACTATCATGCTTTAATTTTCCCAAGATGCTGACAATATTTTATTATCTTCAAGCCTTTCCTTTCTCATAGTTTCTATCCCTCCAGGCAAATACATTTTCTAAGTAGGTTCCCACTGTCCTCTCTTCAGTTCCTAAAAGTTCCTGCATTTTAATATTTTTTGGAGAGTTGTAATCAATAGGGAAAGAATTTGGCCAATTGAATAAAAATTTGGATTTATTAAGATAATTGGCCACAAGTTCAAAGGAAGAGCTAAATAATTCAGCTTCAAGGAGACAGAAAAGCACAGACTTCTGCCCTGAGGGCTGCTGTTAAGGTAATTCTGTTCCAATGACTTCTGGCCCTATATGGCAGTGTTCATTTCCACTTCCCTGGAGAGAAAAATCTAATATGTCTGAGTTATAGCAGGTGTTTCTACAGCATCATCATGACCTCTTGGCAGAATTGTGAGTGGGGCACCCATCTCAGTTTGTGTCCATTGTACTTGTTTTTGTTTCATCTGCTTATGTATCCCATAATTTGTTTGAGTTATCTGACTATCCAGAAACTATGCAGTATATATTGTCTGAGGACTTACTTTTGGGACCAAATTTAAAAACTCATATTTTTCAAAGGGAAATGCTGCAGGTGATTAATGTAGAAGTTTTGTAGTCTGAACTTTTGAGAAGAGCGTAGAAGTAGATCATTAATTATGCGACTGCAAGTGAGGTCAATGAGATAAACTTATTGAGTGTAAATAACCTAATCTTCTGCAAAAGTCGGTAAGTAAGCTCTCAATTGACTCTGTCTTTCTTTTTTCTCCTTTCTTACTTTTAGTGCTTCAGTTGTAATTACTTTTAGAGCATCTCCCTTTACAGGCTTGGATAAAGGTGTTAATTACTATTAATCATGAAAATAAATTAACTATTTAGAAAAATTAAATAATACCCCCCAAAAATTTTTTAACATGAATATATGTAGATTTTACATATATAGCTATAATCACATCATATATACACATCATATCATATATATGATCTAAAAGCCTTACTAGAAAACATATACGTATGTGTATTTATATGTATATATGTTTTCCAGTAAGCCTTTTATATCATAATCCTTGAGGGATATATCCCATAATCTTTTAGCATCTATTTGAGTCAGTTTGTGACTTATAATTGCTAGGAATACTGCTTGAAAGGATGCAATTTGTTCCCATAGAAGAGTAACAGTGATGAACACTGAAGGTGCTAAGGTTTATAAAATGAAATATAATAGATGATTTTATAACCAAACTTTTTTTAACCTTCTTTCCACAAAACTAAACTTTGTGTAGTTTATAACAGATTTTTAGAACTTTTTGGAATCATATCATTTTGGTATTCAATCATTTTCAATATTTCTTATATTCCTTTTAATTAGTAGTATGACTATAAATTCTTATTTAAACACACACAGTTGAATGAGCATCACTTGCAAGGTTTAGTTTCATTGTTTTGAACTTCTGATTCCATAGCTTCTCTGATTTCATCTACGCTCTCTATTGTTCTGTCCAAGAGTCTGGAAACTGCTGGAGAAAATTGCTTGGTCATGTCTTTTGATGTCATTACATATCCTGGTTTTCAACTCGAAAGGGCAGTCCAGAGCATGTAGCCATTTCTTGACTTGTCTTTAGTCACACTTCTTTTCTTTTTTCTACAAGCTTCCCCCAAAATTTAACACTGCCCTTCTTCCCTCTGCTCCACCATCTTCTTCTTCATCTGGTCCTCCCACTTCATAGAGGAAAGAGAAGCCAAGGTATTTGATGTTTTCCATCATATTTTTACCTTAAGGATATTAAATTTGTATGGGTTGATTCTATAAAGGAGATAGAGCTAGACAAACTTATTTGTGTTGAACCATCTCTTTTACAGGATATTCAAAGGCATATGTTATGTGTGCCATGTCACAGTGCTGAATATGAGATGAGTTTACAGTAGCCAGTAACATTACTAAATGGTCTTTAAGGAAATATAGTGTGTGGTATTTTATCATTGTCTACCTGGGACAATTCATTTTTTTGGTTATATTGCCTTTCTTTTTTATGCTCTCTCCTTTTCCCCTTTGCTTTTCTTCTTCCTTCTCTCACTTTTCCTAATTCCTCAGTCCCTTCTTTCTTATGTTGACTTTTATCCTGATATCCCTTTCTATGTTTTCAAACTCTAACTCGGGGCATGTGATAGCATACATTTTTAATTAGCTTCAAAATATCTTCCAAAATCCCAGATAAGAATTATGGTCTTGACTGATTTTAGCTCAGTGAGACACTGAGCAGAAAATTCAGCCACACTGTGCCCAGGATTCCGACCTCCAGAATGCTATGCTAATAAATGGGTGTTGGTTTAAATCACTAAAATTGTGGTAATGTATTCTGCAGCAATAAAAAACAAACACATGTCCTTGAACACTCTGGTTTGTTTTTCCTACAAATGAGGATTTGTTGATTTTCTCATTTGTGCCTTATGTTTCCTAATTCATTGGTTACTACTCTTATTTTTATTGTACCCTTCTATTTACTTACTTTGGGCTGGACTTAACTTTTCTTTTCCTAACTTCTCAAGATGGAAACTTAGATTAAGGCTTTTCTTCTCATCTATTATCAAGACACTTTTATTTGGTTTTCAATTACTTGGAACTAAAGTCATCCTAACTGATAGACTCCGGTTGTACAGCACAGAGCTTCCCAATTTCCAGTGCATGTGCAATTCATGTGGGAATCTTGTTAAAATGCATATTCCGACTCAGTCGGTTGGATATGGGACCTGAGATTCTGCTTTTCTAGCAAGTTCTCAGGTGATTCCAGTGATGCTGATTTGAGGACTACACTTTGTAAGTCAAGGGTCTCATTGCAGAAAAATCTACCAACAGCAAAATGCAGAACTGTTTGTATCAGAAGATAAGTAACTATACATTCTATGAATCATATTTTGATTTGTATTTTTCATGACATAATTATTTTCTAGAATTGAAAGCTATTTGGTTTTTTAAACTAGAATTTTAATGTATTAACTTTGACATTCAAAATATATTTTAAAAATTTATTGGATCTGACTTTTATACCTATGTTCTGGTTGGCCAGGACCCCTGGAGCTCAATTTCTTTCTCTCTTATCAAGTTCAGTTCAGAAGACTATAAAGGAAACCCCAGGACCCATGTAGAGGATCAACTGCTAAGAATAAAATGTTATGTGTGGTAGAAATTAGTAGTAGCTGTTTTTTTTCCTTCTCTTTTCTTTTCCTTTTCTTTTCTTTCATGGTAAGAACACTTAACATGAGATTTACCCTCCTAACAAATTTTTAAGTGCACAGTACATTATTGTTAACTAGAGATGCAATAGGGTACAGCTATTTTAAATGAGTATCATAAGTTATAATCCTTATATAATGGCCAAAAAATGACTAATGAGAGTGAATTAGGGCTTGGACATGTGGAGAAGAAGGACCTCAGAGAAATGTTCCTAAATCTTATCAATGGGCAGTTAAAAACATGAGAGCTAGTGTTCGTTGCAATGCTTTACCCATAGGGGAAGACTGAAATCTAAAGGAATTGAGCAAAGGAGGTTGGCCTGTATAAAAACTCCACGGATTCACTCTTGAGAGGATCTGTGTATGCAGGAGATGTTATAGCGAATATCCAAACATTCCTTAGGTGTCACCCAAGCTGTCATTCCCTCATTCTCACCAACAGTACCCTAATATCTTTTGGGGAATTCCCCCACACTTCATGGATTGGTGCTGTTTGGTGGAAGCCAATTGACACGTCCCATGAGCCTGGCTGCAGTGAGTCATTCAGAGACAATACAGGAGGAAAAATTCCATTACTTGGGCAGAAGACACATTTTCTTTCTCCCACTATGTGGTGTGAGAATAAAGGCTCTGAAACAGTGGCAGCCCAGTTTTGTGGCTATGAATGGAGACCTTGGAGCTACCTAGAGGCCACAGTGCAGAGACTGTGGATGGAGCTCATTCTATAGGAAGCCGACAAGAGAAACAGAGAGAAGTTGAGTCCTGAATATACTGCTTGAGCCTCCGGAAAAAGTCTCACCAGAAGCCATCCTTGTTTGTAAAATTTTAAAATATGTGAGCAATAAATTGTCTTCATTTTTAAAAACAGTTTAAGATTGTAATACCCATTTTATTATACTCATAAATGATAAGAATTGTTACAGTAGATAAACTACGAGAGAAGGGAATGCATTTACCTCTGTATTGCCAAATTTGTGCGTTTTATCATTGAATAAATTAGATGAGAAATCGCAAGAGCAGTCTAATAATAGCAAAATTTCCCAGGGAATATTGCAGGTGCCCTGGACTGACAGGAAGGAGATCAGCTAGAAAAGACCCAAATTTTGTAACAGAAGAATGACTTGGGAAAGAAAGAATTGAAGAGGTGAAGACATCCAAGGGAGGTACATCTGTGACAAGAGTAGCAGAAGGCACCTCCTGGCAGGAATTACATCAACCAGCCTTTTTATCCATCGCCCTTCGTAAATTGAGAATCTTTAAATCTTCAGGATGCTGAATGTGCCTATTTACCATTTTTAAAACATTAAAGAAATAAAACTGGCCAGAAGGAGTTGGTACCAACTTATTGTGTTGTCCTGGATGAAGATTTTCTCTGGATATTGGATGAAGCAAGATCCTACAGAATTACAACAGACTATAAAATAATCCGGGTCCTTTATGGCAAAGACCTTTCTAATATTGTTTCACAACATGATGTAACTTACTTTCAGAGAGAGCTACAAAAGTTTGGCCTCCTAGGGAAGGATTGGGATACGGAGAGACCCACCTCGTGGGGCAGAGAATTCTCTGCTGCTGCCATAAAAATACTTTGTCCCTTTTCATCATGTACTAGGAACTGTGAGTACAGAACACTTTTTAAAAAGTAAGTTTCACAGGCATCTAGCTATTCCTTCCCAGATGATAAATATTTTATCTGAAGCAATGGGAAAGGAATATTGTTGGCAAATACCCTGGTGTTTCTAAATAAATAGCCCTTATTTAGAAAGGACCATTTTTGTCCTTTATGTTTCTGTGAAAACAAAGAAACAAACAAAAAAATAAATGAAGGGAGAAACATGCCCCAGTGAGTTTATAATACCTTCCCGAAGAAGAGGAAAAAAGGAGTGAAAAGCCTGGTACAGTGGTGGCCAGGGATAGCCTGCAGAGACCCTTCTGCAGGTGAAGGGAACCTCCCACTGATCTGGTCTCTGAAGGACCAGTGCCAACTCTGAATCCCAGAACGACCGGGTAATTGAAGGGTGTGACTATTAGGTCAAGGACAGTACTGTTCATTGGCACCACACCTGAAACACATGATAAGCAACCCTCTTGGGCCACATTCTGTCTTTTGCTGCTCTAGAGTTTCCATCCCCTTGTGATTACAATAATCAAATTAAGATCTGGCATCCCCCATTTCCTCCATCCTTAGGTTAAATTAATCCAGATAGCCTTGATTCATAAAGTTCCCTGAAATTTTCAATCAACTTCCGCACTATGGTGCTTCCTGCCAAGTGATGTGTGCCCTGCTATTCATTTTCTGACCACTCACTGATATTTGTGACTTGTTTTAAAAAATGACAGACCACTGTGAAGGGTCTATATTGAAGTCTTTCCGGCTAATTGATCATTCTTCCTCTTAATGAGTAACTTTTTCTAAAATCAAAGCTGCCTGGTTTATAAATCCCCAGTTGGCAGTATTTCCCAGTCCAGCAGTACCGATGGACAACCTCTGCTAACTAGGCTTCTTAGGAACTTCCTCCTGGCAACCTGTTTACTCTTATTTTGAAGGTAATGATAAAGCATTTCAGTGTATCCACAAATAGAAGGATAAGTGTAATCGTTAACAAACCCATTTCAGGAAATTACTGACTTAAATGCAATAAACTCATCTCAACTGGACCATTTTCCACACCCCTGGACACCAATTTGTGTATGTGTATTCGGTAGTGTCCTTTAGAATTTTCTGTGCATATTCTTCCATATTTTGCTTTAAAAGTGAAGGTCTCCTTAATATTCAGTATTTAACTTTATTTCAGTCTCTCTGAATTTGATCATCTTCCTTTTATTTAAAATAATTACATAAAGGTGAGACCCTGTTTTCAAATGTTTACAATAAAATGCATTATGTAGCAGAACATCTAAATACGAAGTGTAGCAATATAATGCAGGACCAATTACCAAAGTGTCAAAATGAATACATCAAGCCAAAATGGGCCTCCCTATGACGTCAGTTGACGCGGCCTCTGTGCTAACAGAGGAGGAGATGGGAAGGTGATGATCAGTCCATCAGTGCTTCTTGAGTATGGTTATGAGTTGTTGACCCTTCTGCTTTTACTTTAGGGAAGCATTTTAATAAAAGGGCAGTTAAGCCAGGATCTTATCTAAGTACAGCCCTCTATCGCACTTGGCCACGTGTGTGTGTGTGTGCTGACATGCCTCTTGCTTTGTCTCATGCATTTCCTGCAATCGCATTGGCTCTCACCGATGCCTGAGAGGGTTGATCCTACCCTTTCTGCTGCCGAAAGTACACAGCAGTAGGCGGTTTCAGCATGTTTCTGCCAGGTGCTAAAGTTTACTTTCCCTGGCAGCTGGGGCTCCAGCTCTCTAGTTTGATGTGTAGGCAGGTCATCCTGAGTCAGAGAAACCTTCACTCCAACCAGGAATGATAGAAAGACTATTCTGAAGGGACATTAGCTCTGGACAGGAAAGGGTGAGTACGCTTAGACCTTACTAAAGTTATTGACCCCAGGTGGGTGCTGGGCTGGTCACTTTCCCTCTGGGGTAAGGGAGGTGTTGGCATTTCAAATTCGTCTCCTGATGATTGGGAAGGTACAGTTTAGAAGTAGAGCTCTTCACAGAGCTACTTCTTGGTGTAACTAGGAAAAAAATAACTCAAAAGAAAAGGCAACCATTTATGGAAAATTATGGGGAAATGATTTAGCTGTACTACTGAGAGTTTTCAGTAAATATTCAGTATTTTCAGCCTCTTATTCGGTATTGGTTCTTTGCCTCTGCAGAGGATCTTCCTTGAAGTGAATACGTTTTGAGAAAATTATCCCTCGATATCATGTGCCCCATTCTATTCCATACAGCTTGTTAACAGAAGAGTCTGTACTCTACTTCTACACCCCTTCGTCTCCCGTTCTATTTCTATGTTTCCACAGGAGATCCTAAACATCTGGTATCTGCTTCAATATTTTACTGCAAATTGGCTCTTCCTCTCATGTTTTCTATTTTTTCATCATTTCATCGAAACTTTAGTCATCTTTGCAGTTCTATTCTCAAATGAAATACACTAGATTTCTAGTTGGAAAATTTTCTGAACATTGCTTCAGTTCTTCCTTTACTGAAATGATTGACAACTTGTTCCTTAAAACTCAGCCCTCCCTCGGCTTCAGTCATATCATTCGAGTTTTTCTTTCACCCCTGTGATAATGACTTCATGGCCTATTCTTTGTACACTAACCCCTTAAATACTGCTATTAACAGGGCATCCAGTCTTAGCTTTTTTTTCCTTCCATTTTTGCATATTCCTTCATTTTTTTCATAAAATATCTATTGAGCGCTTCTTATAGACATGCTCCATTCTAGGTGCTAGAGGGAAGGCACTGGATATATTTTAATGATATGGCCAATTATATATCCTGATGGATCCAAAAAGGGGTGTAAGACAAGAGAACTTAGTGGTGACGCCGGAGATTTTGCTCTGATCAAGTGGAAGGATCGAGTTGCCATTGTTTGATGTGGGCAAAGCAGTGAAAGGAGAGGTTTTGGGTGGAAAAACCAGGGGTTCGAAATAGACTCGTAAGTTTAGGATCTGCTATGGTTTGTGTCCCCCTAAAATTCATATGGTGGAGTCCTAATGTGGAGGTATTTGGAAATGGGGGTCTTTGGGAGGTAAATGGGTCATGAGGGTGGAGCTCCCATGATGGGATTTTTGTCCTTTTAAAGAGAGGAAGAGGGCTAGTTCTTTCTCTCCCTTCATGTGATGATGATATAGCTAGAAAGAAGCCATCTGCAACCAGAAGAATCTTCTCACCAGGAACTGAACTGGCTGGCTCCTTTATCTTGGACTTCCCAGCCTCCAGAACTTTGAGAAGTAAATGTGGTTTAAGCCACACAGTCTATGGTAATTTATTATAGCAGCCTGAACTAAGACAGAATTGGTTTTAGAAATCCAAGTATAGACATTCAGAAGTGATAGTTGAAGTGACCTAAATTGAAGATATACATTTGGGAGTCTTCAGAATAGTGATAGTATTCAGTGCTTTGATACTGGTTGAAATGACCAAAGAGAAGAGAACAGTACAAAGCACCAAGCTATGGAGGATTCTGCTCCATAGGTTTTTTGGGGGAAAAAAGGAGGAATCTGCAAAGGAGACTGAGAAGATACTTTTGAGGTAGGAGGAAAACCAAGGATTTTGTTGTCCTGTGAACCAAATACAGTAAGGAAGAGGAAGTGACTTACAAGTTAAAGTTGTGTTGGTCTAAATAAAATAAGAATGAAACTGATCATTGGATTTAGTCATTGGAAGCATCTTGGTCATGTTAGCAAGAGCAGTTTTAGTGCAAGTGTTGAGGATGAAGGCTCCACCTGAATGAGGTTAGGAGGCAACGGGAGGAAGGAATTGCAGGCTGTAAGACATATTGAGGGATCACTCATGTTCTTATCTTCCACTATCTCTCTCTACATGCTCACAGCTATCACATTTATATGTATTTCCTTTGATGGAGTACTATTCAGCCATAAAAAAGAATGAGATAATGCCATTTGCAGCAACACGGATGGACCTAGAGATTATCATACGAAGAGAAGTAAGTCAGACAAAGACAAACATCATATGATATCACTTACATGTGGAATCTAAAAAAAACGATACAAATGAACTTATTTATAAAACAGAAATAGACTCAAAGACACAGAAAATAGATTTATGGTCACCAAAGTGGAAAGAGTGGGGGGAGAG
The DNA here is from genome assembly GCF_028021215.1 of Eschrichtius robustus. Lineage (NCBI taxonomy): Eukaryota > Metazoa > Chordata > Mammalia > Artiodactyla > Eschrichtiidae > Eschrichtius > Eschrichtius robustus. The sequence continues at coordinate 85,035,581 of NC_090837.1, forward strand.
AGGGATAAATTAGGAGTTTGGGATTAACAGGTATACACTACTATGTGTAAAATAGATAAGCAAAAAAGACCTACTGTTTGGCACATGGAACTATATTCAATATCTTGTAATAACCTATAATGGAAAAGAATCTGAACTAAATCACTTTGCTGTACAGCTGAAACTAACACAACGTTGTAAATCAACTATACTTCAGTTATTGATAAAAAATTTATGTGTATATCCCAGGCTTCTCTGAGCCTGGTTTTTATGCAGGTTTCTCAAAAAAAGCCCACCAAACCCAGATAAATCAATCATGTCCTTGTCTTCCTATTTTGCCCAACAAGAATTATAAATACGCTGAAGTCAGTTTTCTTTCCATCCTGCTCCATTGTACACACAGAAAGGCCCAACCATTTGTGTCAGGCATCATACACTGATCTTTTTTCAAAATCTCATTTATTTCATTTCATTTTGGAGTGAAAGCACAATGTGACTGAACTTTTGAGTTTCTGTTCCCAGGAGAACGATGAAATGATGAAAACATAAAGAGAGTAAAAAGAAGTCAGATTTGTGTCAATGAACCCTTTTGTTTCAGCCACATTGAGTTTTAGGTGAAAATAAGACATTGATGTAGAAAATGGAGACGTGATGGCTTAGAGAGGAAGATTAGAGGTAGGGCAGAGATGAAAGTGTATAGATTTTCTTTTTGATACTGACAGTAAGTGGCTAACAGCTATAGCTAGTAGGTTCAAATTATAACCAGAGCACAATTTTCCACATTACATAAATCATCCTGTGTAAACAAAATCACAAAAAGAATTACTCTCAAGCCTTCTTGCTTTCTTCCTGAATGAACGAACTCAGTAAAAATATGAATATTGCATGTTCTCAAATGAAATCTCCAGGATATTGTGAGATTTATAGAAAACCCACATGCGTTGTTTTTAATGGGGCCATTTTGAAACTTCAGCGTTACAAATAAAATACATTTTAAATTAAGGAGTTAAACTTTTCACAGATAAAATTTTAGCATAAGTGTTTTTTTCCCTCAAGTGAAATTATGACCAAATTTATTGTTATATTTTCACTTTTAAATTTTATTCAATGATGGTTTGAATTTAAAAGTGAAATTTCTCACACTGTTTTGAACTTTAGGTTTAGAAATCAGACCATAATAGTGTCATTTGCAGCTGAGCCCCATACAAAACCTCATTGAATTGTTCACTGATTAAGTTGCTGAAATTTTCCATTTGGCTCTATTTGAGGGGCTTCCAGGGTCTCTTGTCAGTGAAAACACAGTTAATAATTGTAAACTCTGATTTACTAATTTCATTAACCCAGGACCCAATTCAACCATGACTATCATAGATCAAAGCTTTTCTTTTTTTTCCCCCTGAAGTGGCAGCATTAAATCGTGCTAGGACTCCTTTATTTGTTCTATGCAAATATAGTTTTGCATGTTCCCTCTCAGTAAGCACATTACAAAATAAATGCATTATATTCATTTAATGTTCATGTAATATTGAATACATACGAAAGATTATATGTCATATATTAATAAGCTTGAAGCATGACGTATACATTAAACCCATTATTCAACACAGGAATTACAACATTACTGAAGCCATTGAAACAATGTGTGTCTTCCTACCCAGTTCCACCCACTAACTGCCTTGAATTATTTTGGAGTGCTCAGACTTTCCTTATACTTAAAATAATAAACATAGGGATTTATTTTTACTTGTTAGAAATAAATGAAACGGTGAAAACAGATTTGAATGGATTCCTGTCTCTCCATGCTAGGGAAGTGAGGCTATCCAAGTGAGTATCACCATTTAACTTCCTCTGGAGTCTAAGTTCTGTCAACCTTTTGAGTGTAGTTTGAATAATAGATACCTATAGTGACAAGCAGTATAGTACTAGATCCTTTCAATGGATTGTCTAATTTTACATTACCTAATATTTGTCATTAGCTATATGATGAGATGATGGATATTATCTTCATTTCAAAGGTTAGATTATAGATGCTCAGGATATTTGTCCAAAGTTCTAGAGCTGGGAAATCTGAGACTTGAACCCAATATTCCTCTAGTCCAAACGCTATGCTCTTTCTACTCTTAAGCACATAGCTTTGATCAATACATGATAAACTAATAATTGAGCATCAAGGTGTGACTATAAATTAATCAGTTATGGTTCTTTTTCAAGGGTTTACATTTAATATCAACATCAGCTGAGATAATGTTATTCTTGTACTAACACTTCAATTGATGGCCTAAAATTTCATGAGTATCAGTTAGTCTTTGAAGAAATGGGCTGATTGGTTATTTCATGTTTGGCACATTATCTTTCTAATTAGCCTTTTCCAGTATCGAATATGGCACTGCAGATTTTTAAACAGCACTATTGATGATAAAAAAAAAGTATCCTTTTAGAATACAGGTATGCCTGTGTATCTACTATGTTTAAAATATATCCATTCATACCAAACAATTCTGTCAAATCCAAGGAAATTATTAAATGTAGTTTAAGAAAACATACATAATTAAGCCCAAGACCTAGGTATATTTTCTAATAAGGTTGAAAGATGGCAAAACTAATTTAAGTCTTCATTCACGCATGGGTTTATTCATTTACTTTGTATTCTTAAAAATACCAATAATTACCATTTTTGAGTACCTATATGTACTGGGCACTATCTTGTTGAACTTTAATCGTTGATCTTATAATTGTCTTTTATCCTTTTAAGATTACCGTCAGACAGGTATTGTTATGCACATTTAACAAGGAGAAAACTACAGCAAAATCTCACAGCTAAACAGTGATGTACCCATAACTCAGTTATAGGTCTATATGATTAGAAACCTGTACTTGTGTACAGAAGGAGGCCCTTACAATGTGGTAGGGAAATCTGGAGTCAGGAACTGGGTCTCAGGTTTTGATGCTGCCACTGATTTCACATGTGACATTAGACAGTGTCTCTGAGTCTTAGAGGGTTAGATGAGATGATAGCTAAGATCTGTTCTTGCTCAAACCTAACTTCTTGTATGTTTACTCTTTCTCCACAAATCATTGGTAATTTGGCAATGACATTTCCGTCAACCATCTTTCTGTTGTAATGCGTCTGTGTGCTTTTTAAAAAATAAAATATCACAATATGTTCATTGTAGCAAATTTACATAATAGAAACACACTCAGTAGAGAAAGTAAACATGCTCCTTAATATTATCACCCAAGAATAATGACTCTGATTGCTCATGAGTTATTGAAAGTAATATGTAGGAGGTACATAAGTAGATTGGGGATACTTTCTTTAGATAGTTGGTATCATACTAAATATTCTGCTTTGTGTATTCCTTGTAACATAAAACAGAAGTCGATATTTATTTACCTGTTGTTAAATAATTCTTTAAAAATGTTTTAGTAATTTCAAAATATTTAGTTTGGGCAACAAAGACTTTTCTCTGAAGCAGGTGGGGACTATTTGCAGCTTTGCTCTTAGAGTCTAAGTGTTAGGCCAGATGCCAAGTGGACAGAAATGCAAGAGGCAAACCTTGTTCATGCAAGTTATGGCGATTGTTGCACAACTTTTCAAGTCAACAACAGGTCTTGAAAATCACTTATTTCACCAATGAAAAATCATTTCAAATATATTTTTTATTTCATTGAACTTTCTGGTGAAAATTTCATTAAAGGTATCTGATGCTGCTTATCAGATACATTTGGACTGTGTACTCCTGACCAACATACTATAAATGCTAACTAACCACCCTTAACAAAATATTAAAGGATAAACACATACATCACAGTATTTATACTAAAGTTTTTAGAGGTTAATTCCTGCCCCTCGGTATAAATTAAAAACTTATGTCCACACACAAATGTTTATAGCAGCTTTATTTACAATTGCCAAAATTTGGAAGCAACCAAGATGTTCTTCAGTAGGCAAATGGATAAATAAACTGTGTTACATCCATACAATGAAATATTATTCAGTACTATAAAGAAATGAGCTACCAAGCCATAAAACTACATGAAGGAATCTTAAATGCATATTACCAAGTGAAAGAAGCCAATCTGAGAAGGTTACATACTGTATGATCCCAACTATAGGACATTCTGGAAAAGGCAAAACTACGGAGACAGTAAAAGAGTTAGTGGTTGCCAGGGGTTAAGGAAAGAGGGACAAATAGGTGGAGCACAGAGGATTTTTCAGGCAGTGAAACTGTTCTGTATGACACTATAATACGTGTCATCATTATACATTTTCCAAAACACACAGAATGTACAACACCTAGGAATGAGCTCTAATGTAAACTGTGGACTTTGAGTGATAATGTGGTATCCTTCTGGGAGAATATTGGTTTTACTGGAGAAATAGGAAGTAACGTAATAGAGGACTATTTGGGGAACAGGAAAAACTGAGTAAGACACGGTCTTAGCACTTAAAAGAAACGGAAGCATAATATTGTTCCCTGGGCGCATAGGGGAGGGTGGCAGGGCACACAGGTTCATGACTAACACTCACCCCATCCCTGTAAACTGCTCCGGGAGGAGGTGTGAAAGTCAGGATGAAGGAGACTGATTTCCTTTCAGTGGGAGAAGTGGGCTGGTTCTAAATGGACAAGCAGCATCTGAAATGACACTGGGCAGAGAAATAGAATGGACTGAAGGACAGACACCACAGAAGATGGGGCATGCTACTAGGTCTCTTCTGTGTCTCCAATCTCTGGAATTCCTCACAATCACTACGTGAAAGAACGAGCAGGAAAAATAGCAAGGACAAAAACACCATCTGTGTCCTGCTACAACTTTGGTTCCATTATTTTAGTCTGTGTTTAAATCCTCACACTTATTTTTACTTCAGAATAGAGGCATTGCAGTGAATCAGGCTTCAGTATCACCTTTCATGTGTAAGCTTTAACTTTACTGATTACGTACTTTAAAGTAGTGTTTCCACATAAATGTTGAAAGTGTTTCTCAGGACTTGCTATCAATATGTAAAACACTTGTATTTGAATTAAGCAGTACCTTTGCGTGTTATCCCTGCCCATGAGCATTTGAGGAGACTATAAATTAAATCAAAGGATAGTTTACTGGTAATCCTCAGCCTAATATATTTTCTCTCTTAAAGTACACACAAATTGGAAAGTACAGATTTTATTGTTCAGTAGCCAAATCAATGGGATTATTTTGGAGCAAAGCAAGTATTTACTCTCTAAAATATAGTTGTGGAAGGCTAATTTATGTTATGATGTCTTCTGGGGTTCAAGTAGTGCCTTTTTCCCTATTCATAATGTTCCAGCACAGGAAGTTGCCTTATTTTAGATTTTTACAAATATTACCTGAAAAAACTCATGCTATAGATTTAGTTTTCAAAGCTAAAATCTTTGATAGTGAGCATTTCAACTCCAGTTCAAAAAATAAGCAATAAGTAAACAAGTCACCTCCATGTGAAAAGTGAAAGAACTCAATATGAATTGTGTAGTTTTTTAGGGAGTAGAAGCCAGATCTCAGTGGCGCATCACCTTTTCTGGACGTTTCAGCAGACTCTGGGTCCCTGGTTAAAGGGGCAGAAAGACCTTATACTCTGTTTTTATTAGTGGTGGCTGGAAATGGTTTGGTATCAGGAAGTTTAGCTTGCCATGTTAACTTAGTTTTCCCAGGCCACTCTAATCCCCATAGCTGCTGTTTTTCTCTCCCAAACTGAATTGCCTGCTTGGAATATCAGACTCTTTGCTTGGGCAAATTAATCTCTCTGTCTTTGAGAAACACTCATGGTTTTCTGAGTCAAAAATATCCCTTTTTTAAAAGTAACTGTTTTTCTCCCAATAGAAGCTTTCATTTCTATTTCTGCACAAGCAGAATGAGCAAGTTTTATTAAATTACTTGAAATTTCAGCTTTTTTTTTTTAATGATTAAGCATCTGTTCTTCAATATTTCTCCCCTAAATGCTAGAATCAAATCTCTACACTTCAATGTTGTATAGTGTAATATAAGAAACCATTTATTAGAATATATTTAACAAAGCTGTGATTTCCATGTTACTAAAACAAGCAAAGTGTCAAATCCTTGTGAATAACAAGAAAGAAATACTGTTAAACTCTTCATAAGGACTTTTTTCTTTTTTATAAATCGATAGTGCCTACACCTGTAATATGGATTAACATTTTACAGCCAAAAAGTAGCATGACATTAAAAATACACAGATACTGGGCACTTTCTCACATCAGAAATCATAAACTTAAATTTATACAACAGAATTTCTCAACCAATGCCTTACACAGAAGAAAAAGCTGCTGCCGAAACACACTGTTCAAGTTGTATGTATGAGAAGGAGAAAGTCTCTTATGTTTGTGTTTAGCATCTCATCTGGCCCCGTTTAGTATCTGCTAGACAAATCACAGAGGCCACCTAGAGGATAGCAACAGATGATCTCTTTGAAGGTTTTCCTCAGTTCTTGGCTCCGGAGTGCATATATTAGAGGATCAATGATGGAATTACACATGATCAGGATGAGATACAAGTTAAAGTGAGACATGAAGCACACACAGTATGGATTCTGGGGACAAGAGATGTAGAATATTAAGTGGAGGAAGAAGGGGGCCCAGCAGACAACAAAGACCCCAATCAATATGGTCAAGGTAATCGCCCCCTTCATGTTGGCACCTTGGCGGATGGTGCCAGTGCCTGGGAGGACGGCGATCCTCTTAATGTGAAGTCTGGCCATGAGGAACATGTGGACATAGAGAGAAGCCATGAGAGCCAGCATGGTAAAGAACACGGTGATGAGGCAGATGATAACAGCGCTGCTATCTGAGTAAATGATGAACAGAATGCCCGACACCGTGCAAGCTGCCCAGATACAACTGATGATGATCGCGACCCGCTTAACCGTCATGATGTTATGGTACTGGAGGGCATAAAAGATAGTAAAATACCTGTCCACAGCAATCGAAAGCAGGCTGCAAATTGATGCAAGCAAGGAGCTACAGATCACCGAGTCAATGACATTGTCAATATTCACTGTGAAACCTTGTGCGTCCGTGTCCGTGCTGTTTAGTAGGGTGATGACAATGGTTTCTGACCCGTTGGAAACGCTCACCAACATATCAGCCACAGCCAGGCTGCAGATGAAAAAGTACATGGGTGAATGCAGATTCTTGTTCTTGGCTATTGCCACAATCACCAGAATATTCTCCAACAAGCTTATGACACCCAGAGTCACAAACACCTCAGGAGAGACAAAAAGTTGCTCGTAGCACCCTCCGTCCGAGTAGCCTTTTGCAAGGGACTCACTGGCATTGCTGTGCAGTCCGTAGGTGCTGTGGTTCCAGAAGTGGAGAGAAGTGTGCATTCCATGGTGATGGGTAGAGTTCATCCTGCACCAAGTGGATTCAAATCCCCTCTGGATTGACTTAACCTCCTGGGTCAGGTAGCGTCAGCGATTTTCTCCACGTCTTTACGTGTCTGAAAGTTACAAGGCTGAGACTGGCATGCCTGTTGTGAATAAACGTCACATGCTCCGAAGCTTGAAATGGAGTTTTTAGTCTCTTTCAGGTCCGACTCTGATCAGCATCATTTTGAAATCTTAGGCTTCAAGATGCTCATTCAGTCGAGTCTGCTGTTTGCTTTTTTGTTCTCACTTCCACTTTAACTTGAGTCGCATGCATTCAGGTCTTTTCAAAATAATTTGCCTAGTAGCTGCTGTGCTACTGGGAGACAGATCTGTGTGCATATGCTCACATCAGCTGCCTCTCGGACGTATCAGTTCCCAACCTGAAGCTTTGCTTTGACTGTTAGTAGCTGCTGCTGATTTTTATGGTGTGTGAAGGGAAAAAAAAATGTTCAGAGTGGCTCCTTCTCTGCTTCCTCTGGACCAATCCAAGTCCAGTGGAGTCTGTGAGACACCGATGATGTTCCAGAGATGCAAACTGCAGGCAACGTTGATTCAGATGCAGAAGCCTGTGGAATCGGGAAGCGAGCAGGATGTGAGAGACTGAATTTCCCTTTTCAAGTTTTTAAGGGAAACAGCTTGGTTCCCAGAGGACATTCTTTGATATCACAACAAGTAATCTTGAGGCACCCAGGTTTATTCCTATTTAAAGGAAGAGTGTGTGTGTGTGTGTGTGTGTGTGTGTGTGTGTGTGTGTGTGTGTGTTCCTGAAATAGATACACTGCCTTTTTGGCCAGGACATTGAATTTATTTACCCTCTCAATTTCTTTGAATTAAGAACAAAGGCAGTAGTGCTTCAATTTAAAATAGTTGAAACACAGGGAGAATATGTAATAATACAGGAGACTATGCTGTGTATGGAAGGAATAGGTAGGTAGTTACAATTTATCACAAGCCTCAAGAAGGAGTGCATTTCTTATGCACTAATATTGGATATTTCTCCGTAGAATTTCTTTTATCATAGCTGGAAAAGTTTTATTTTCATTCACGATATTTAAAAACAATATAGTATTAATGTAAACTATGTTTACTCTGAACTCAGAAAGAAAAAGATCAATAACTAGGCAATACTCAGTTTTTTTAAAAGAATTATTAAGGTATAATTGATATACAAAAGTTGCACATATTTAAGATATACATTTTAATGAGTTTGGACATTTACATATATCCATGATACCATCATCACAATCAAGGTACTAAGCATATTCATTACCTCCAAAAATGTCCTTGTATTCTTTTGTGTTTCCTTTTTTTGTGTGGTAATACACTTAAGGTGAGATCTACCCTCGTAATATATTTTAAAGTACACAATACTATATTATGAACTATAGGCATTGTGTTGTACAGCAGATCTCTAGAACTTGTTCATCTTGCATAACTGAAACTTTATAGCCATTGGGCAGCAATTCCTTAACAGTGGTCTTGGCAGTGATTTCTTGGAATTGACACCAAAATTACAGGCAACAAAACCCAAAATAGACAAGTGGGATTACAACAAACTAAAAAACTTCTGAACAGCAAAGGAGACAATCAACAGAGTGAAAAAGCAATCTACAAAATGGGAGAAAATATTTGCAAACCATCTATCTGATAAGGGGTTAATATACAAAATATATGTAACGGAATAACAAAAAACTGAATAGCAAAAAAACTAAATAACCCAATTTAAAAATAGGCAAAGGGCTTGAACAGACATTTCTGCAAAGAAGACATAGGAATGGCCACACAAAAAGGTGCTCAACCACACTCATCATCAGGGAAATGCAGATCAAAACCACAATGAAGGATCACCTCACACCTGTTAGGATGGCTATTATCTAAAAAATAAAAGATAACAAGCATTGGCTAAGATGTGGAGAATTCTGAACTCAGTTTTTTGATTTTTGGTTTTTTGTTTTTTTTAAACAACAGTTGTAACTTTTTTTTTTAAATTTATTAATTAATTAATTTTTATGGCTGTGTTGGGTCTTCGTTTCTGCGCAAGGGCTTTCTCTAGTTGTGGCAAGCGGGGGCCACTCTTCATCGCAGTGCGCGGGCCTCTCACTGTCGCCGCCTCTCTCGTTGCGGAGCACAGGCTCCAGACGCGCAGGCTCAGTAATTGTGGCTCACGGGCCCAGCTGCTCCACGGCATGTGGGATCCTCCCAGACCAGGGCTCGAACCCGTGTCCCCTGCATTGGCAGGCAGACTCTCAACCACTGTGCCACCAGGGAAGCCCGACTTTTGGTTTTTTTTTAACGCAGCTTATCTACTTCATTAATCCAAGGCTTTCTAAATTAAACCCACACATACCTTGGTAACTTTACTTATGCAAGCCAAGATGAGCGGAGGCTAGTTATATATCAGAGTTTCTGAATGTTTTGCTTAAGCTAAGTTTGAAAGATTGTGAGAAAGTTACTTTTCAAATTTAAACTCCAGGTTATGACATTTTCTATAGTGTTTTTCCTTGCTATGACTATTTTTGGTTTTAGCTCTATATAATTTGTGACTACTGACAGTAGGGACAATAAAAAATAATTATTTCAAAGTTAATTTTAAGTCTTCAGTTATTTAGGTAAGGGCTTTATCTTCTTCCCTTTTGCGACAGAGGCAATGTTAAATATTATTCCTGAGCATTGAGTTAAATGAACGTCTTCCATCCATCCCTGAAATTGGGTGGGACTAAATTCTAACTAACGGAATGCCAGTACAAGTGAGAGCATTGTTATCTCCTTTGTGAGATTCTGCACGTTTTCCCTCTGGTCTCCTCGTGGATGGCTGCAGAATGTCTTTGAAGCCTCATGTTATAGATATCAGAACCATATCATGAAGGAGCCTGGGTCTCTGAATAACTGCACAGAACACAACTCACATCTCCAACTCCCTCCACACCCTGGCCCACCAACTACATTGAACTGTGATACAAGCAAGTGATAAATATTACTGTTAAGCTGCTGAAATATTAATGTTTACCTGTCACAGCAGCTAGCATAAATTACCTTGACTTTGAAACTTTTTAATGGAGCTGTTTACAAGCAGCAAACCCAAATTACATGAAAATCCTTTCTCCCATTTTGGATTTGCATGAGTAGTGAATTACCTAATAAGCAAGCAATAGGGAAGAAATCTGTTGAAATGTTTAAGCATCGGATAGTCAACTCTGTATAACCTTCTTCCTGAGTCAGCCTTGACTTTGTGCTCTCTACTTCTCTTGGTGGCGTAATTGTTCCATTTTCTTAGGCTTAAAATTCAGAATATCTTTGACTTGTCCATCTTTCTCAAAAATCCCTACATGAAATCACTTGTAAAATACCTTCTACCAGTGTGTCTGACTCCTCTTTCTCTCCCGACCAAACTCACTTCCCACTATTCTTCATGGAAACTTTATTGCAATCAAAATTCCACGCAAGATTGCATGCACACTAGAGAGTTTCCCGTGAGTTTACTCTATTCCCTCTGCTTGGAATGCTCTTTCCCTATATTTGTGAATGCATAATCATCATTATGTTGTAAAAATTATTAATAGGCATATTATATATAATTATATAATAGGTAAAATTAGTACTTGAAAACAAAACTCTCTTTCCTTTGGGTTTTCACCAAAAATAGAGTTTAATTTACAGGCATTATGATCACACTGAAATCCCAGAAAACCATATACATTTAAAATCTCAAATTCAATTATTTGGTGTAGATTTTCTAAAACCTTGATTATATGGTTAATCATGCTGAAAAGATACCATTTTGTCGTCTCCAAGGAGGAATTTTAATTGTCTGGTATAGTTCAGTTCTGTAGAAGCCAGAAGAAATACAACCAGCAATGCTAGACACATTAATGGTATTTTAAAAAATTTATTGCAGATTTCTTTTTTCTGAGTACACACAAAATTGAGTTAGATCATAATAAATTTCTCTTCTGAGCATAATCCTTGTTTTACATTTTATAACAATAAATATGAAACATTGCTAAAGAGAAGCATTTATCAAACTGTGCTACACAGAATACTATTTTTAGATGTTAATGTTATTCCCACCACAGAATAAAGGTCAAAGAATTTTGGAAAACATTGCAAACTCATTGCCTTCTTGAAGTTGCAGAGTTTACATTAGCAGGTAAACTTTCTGAAATTTCTTACTAGAAAAAAATTCAATATTGCTTAATCTACTTATTTCCTGAACACAGACCCTATCTTTCCCCACTTTTATTTTTCAAGTACCTATTACACTCAGTTCTGCTATAACAATCGTTTTGAAAATGCAAATTTGTTCCAGAGTTGATTGATATATTAGAGAATATTTTGAGCATAATGCAAATTTTGTGTTTGTTTTTATATAGTTTTGTACTGGATAAACAATAGGTGAATGTGGAAAACTGCACCCAGCTGATCCAAGACACAAGAGACAAAACACACACACACATCAAACATTTACCAGCCACCTCAGCCCACAACATGTGTCACAACACACAACAATTTGGTCTTTCAACTTCTTGTGAGGTTTCAGATCCTTCTTCCTCTATCACTTCATCTTAACTCACAAGCTGTAACCCTCCTGAAACTCACTTCCTCAAGCAAACTGCATACAGGTCTTTTTCTAGGTAAAGTGCCATATTTGCTGTACTGTTAAGGGTTGGGTTTTTGTTGGGTTTTTTTGTTTTTGTTTTTGGTTTGTGTAGTTTTAACTATTAAGCATGTGTAATTCTGTTCTATTGTTTTTGTTAGGTTCCTGTCCTTTTTTTTAATGTGTCACTGATGAAGTTTCTGAGTGTTGTGTGTCTAACCCCATTTTTCCCCATAAGCCCTAGTTGTCACTGTGGTTGCATGGTTTTGTGTAGCACATTGATTTTTAGACTACATATGTCACGTTACAGCAGAACTGAAGGTAACATGACTTGGAACATACAGTTTGGGAAATATTCATGTAGAACAAATTATTCTGACTACGCAACTCTTACTTATTTTAAAGTGTTTAATGATTACCATATGCACCATGAAATAGAATCCTTATTTACAAAAATATATCTCTTATGTCTATAGGCTGATGTTCATGTCTTCCAGATTAAGTAATTGCTGTCTCTATATAGAACATCCCAGTAACATGCATACACAATTCATATGCAATATTGATATAAATGTAAGTTGTTATTTTAGGAAATAGAAGATACAGACATTAATCAAAGCTGTTTTAGTTACTTCAAAGCCACATATGTCGAACTGTCTACGACCAGCACCAATGTGTTGGTGATAATGACGATTATATATGCAAGCTGTAAACATTTTTGGGATATGAATAACAATAATAATGTATAAAAATTTGCCAATAATTCTTGTAGGTTATTAATAATTAGGTAATGATGTACTTAATGTGAACATTGTATTACCTGTTACAAAATAAAAATAATTTTTCTCTTTAATTATCAGATATTTAAACATTCTCTAAATAATATATGGACTACAAGCAATTTTTGGTTGAAATCTGTGTTTATAATTATTTTTAATAGAAAACAAGTATTGTTCTCTATTGCGTTAATTTAAATATATCACTTGTTTGTTTTCAAATCTTTCAGAATTAGACAACACCAAGATAGTATAATAACTTTCCCTAAAACACCTTCACTTCTAATAAAATATTATTAAAATGTTATTCTTTATAAAGTTGATACTATGAAACATGAATTTATTTCAAAATACTAGAAAATTTTTCTGCAAAAATTTCATTTTAATTTGGCTTATAGTAATAGCCTCTGTATGATTTTGCTCTCTTAAATCCCTCCCCAGTCTACTTAATTTGCCTTTCTTCTTTCAATTCTTCTATCAACCAATATTTTACTGAGCACCTACTATATTCCAGGTATGGAGGCAAATAAGTCACGTGCTCTGCCATTGAGGAAATTTAGTGTAGATATAATCTAAATGGGAGACTTAACTGAAAACTAATAATTCCTACATATTGTGACTAGTGATTAATAATTAGTAATTAATAGAAATAATCTCTGCTTGGGCTGGTCTTAACTTGTTTATCGAAAGTGTTTTATTAAAATGCGAATTGGAGGAAGATAAGACATAGCTGGGTGAAAGAGGTTGAGAGGGCTAGAATTCAAGGCAGTTCTGCAAAATCAGATTGTGTGAAATAATATTATTAATTTGGGGAATAGAGAATACTTTGGCATGGCTGCAACACACAAAGGAGAGGTATAGAAAAGTCTGGAGATGTTAGCAAGGGACAGGTAACCTAGGACTTTGCATGTCATGCCAGGGGGCTAGGACTTTACATCCTTGGCCTCTATAACAACATGTAAAAACCTTGAATGAAGGCCACATTAAATTACCTTCAAGGTAAAGAGCTTCAGTACTGAAGCAGTAATGTGATGAGATTTAGGAAAAGCACAGTGTGGCATTATGGCGGGTAAAGGTCAGGAGTAATTACTAAGATACTATTACAATAGCCCAAATAAGAGTCTGTGAAGACCTGAGGTTAGCCAGTAATTGTTTTGCTGCAGATGGGACTACTTACTAATCAGTCGTGAATGGAATGAGGAAGAGACAGGAATGCCCTCCATTTTTTGGCTCCAATGAACTGGCGGTTGTTGGTGCCATATACCTGGTAGACACATGGATTGGTTCTGTCAGTCTCCATTTGAATCTCCTTCAGTTTGGAGTTCAGAAAGCTAAAATTTACATTGCCCAGTTTTCCTTGCAGTCTGCATTCTGTATGTGAACTAGTTTTTCCCAATTAGATATTTTCTCAAGAGATTTGGAAAGCATAAGTGAGGCTGAAGTCACCTTCCTGTAGCCCAAGCGGCTGGCTGAGGATCTGCCAGATGTCAACTCTGGCACCAGGTGATTCCACCTTCAGGTGTCAGGTCACCGTCTCCGTGAATCAGGGTTAGCAGGACCAGCAGCGTGTCCTGATCTGTGGACTGCACTCAAGTGGTGTAAAAGTGGAATAAATAAAATAGTTGAAGGTCCACAGCTGTTCCAAAATTTTTGTAAGCACCTATTTCCTGTATTAAGTCCCTTTCTACTTGATATACTGAGAGTATGTCTATTTTCCACACTGAACTATAATTGTTATACCTGATTAAGGAATCCTTTTAAGAGACAAGATGCATTTAGTTTTTAAAATTTTGAAATTGAAGTGTTTTTGAGACATTCTAAATGGACATATCTATTTAGCAAAGATGAGTATAGAATACAAAGGAACAATCTGGTATAAAGACATATATTTTGGTTGTAGTAGATATAGGCTGTACTGAAAGCTGTAGGCTTCTACTCGGATGGAAGAAAAAAGGGAATTATGAACAGAATCAGGAGGAACACATGTATTTGGGAGGCACATGTAAGAAAAAGAATAGGCAAAGGAGACTGTGTTAGTCTAAGTCTTCTGGAAAGAAGATACCAAGATAGGATGAAGTGTGTATGATTTTACTGATGAAAACACTGTGAGAAAGAAAAAAATGGGGCGTGAGGAGAAGCTGAAAAAACTGTCAAGTATTCGAGCCTGACCTTGAGTGAGGAGAGAGGGAAGAAGGCAGAATGGAAGTGTCCTAGACCTGCAGTGAAGTTAAGCCCTGCTGCGCACGGTGATCGGCTGGGGGCACCTGTGGGAAGTGTGATGGTGGAGCAAGCGTGACAATGAATTTCAGAGAGCAGTAGCAGGGGCTCATGGTCAGTTAAGCTCCCTGTAGTTGGAGGTCTACTGGCATATTTTCACAGCTGCCACGGAGTCTGAGAAGTGGTCAAAAGGGGTAGAAAGAGAAGCAGGAGAGAGTCATTGGACTATCAAAGAATAAAGAGTATGAAGGAGATAAAAGGGCAGCAGGTACAAATCCAGCAGAGCTGTCAAGTGAAATCAGAATGGGTTCTTTTATACTGAAGTCAGTGTCACCCTTTTCGGAATATATTTTGTTCACAGTATCTTTACTGATCAAAATATGACATAAAAATATAAACAGTTCTTATCAGATCACTAAATTCTCAGTAATCCTAATAACACTTAAAAATAAAATAACATGCTGCTAATTAGGTCTGTTATAATAACTTTATATTTGAGTGTATGGGTAAACATTTTTAAGTGGATGTGTCAATTTCCTCTCCCTAAAGTTACAGTAATAGTAATAACTTCAAAGCTTACCATAAGTGTTAAATGAATTAATATATATAAAGCATTTTGGCTAGTGCCTTGCACAGAGTAAATGCTATATAAGCATTAGGTATATCTATTTTATATTTTTTTTAACCTAAGGTTTTTATGGCTCTGTAGTCTTTCTGGGAATTGCATACTAGTCAGAAACCACTTTTTTTTTCACACTGTGTTCAATGGGAGCAGTTTTTAAAGACACTTTGGTTATGAAATTTGATTTCTTATTTGTGTAGGCACTGAAAACAATTTCCCTTTGTGTGCAAACACTCAGTGATACCTCATGTATCATTGAACTCCTATTTTCAGCACAGCAATGGTTCAGAGTGGCACGATTTTAGTCACTTCAGGCCCAGAAACACGTAGGTCACAGTTCTACACCCAAATGGACTCGTTTGCTTTTTTATCAATGGAGAACTGGGTTACAAACTCTATAGATAAATTCTCCTTTGCAATGAACTTGATGTGGTCTTCATCCCAATGAGTCTTTTGAGAAAACTTAGTTTTTGCTTTTTAATGGATTTTTAAAAATCTGGGTGTGGGAGAAGAATAGGAGGGTATTTAACACCTTTCTTGCCTTGGTGGGGAGATAGAGAATGCCTTGCTTCATTAAGCCTTCACTAATAAATATTCTAAAAATCTAATATTTATTTAGTTATAGTTTTCCATGTGTAGTGCATATAGTCTCAGAAATTTTCTTATAAATTTAATCTTTGAATTAGATTTCATTTGCTTCTGAATTGATTCTGAATTTTAATTGCTTTTAAATTGAAAGACGCTTCTGTCACTTCCTGCCCCAACTTTTCTGTTAGTTAATCAACAATCTGTTTGGGTATTACAGTTGAACCTCTACTTAAATAAAATTATGATAAACAAATCTGTCATAAAACTTAGCATTCCTCCATTTCTGATTCTATAACTTTGGATTTTCTCATATAGCATGCCTCTGAAGGTGTCTGTGCTATTTCCCTGCTTTTGATTACATCTGGTGATATAGATATCATTGATTGATAGTTTTGTACAATATTACAATCAGGATCTCAGCTTTTCCAATGACTTGCAAAATAAGAGTTTGCAAAATAACTAAGTTCGGTTTACCTTAGTTTATCTAATATTATTAAAGAAGAGAAGCAGAAATATTATCTCACTGTGATGTTATAAGAAAATGTCTATAAATGCCCATGGAATGTTTTATAAAGTCAAAGCCTGTAAATGCTGAGTTTTGTCATTTCATGTATATGAGAGATTTTAGACTCCCTAAAATGTCCTGCAACACCTAACAAACACATCTTGAAAATTCTTTCATGAATAATTTTTATTCAAGTTGCTTTTGCTTGTGGCCAGAAGTCTTTACTTCATTAAAACTTCAGAAGTAACTTTAAGGATATATGAAGTGCCTTCTCCCATTTAAGCTCAGTATATGTCTGACTGTGTACCCCTTACTAGATTCAGGAGGTAGTATTGCTCGTACACCCCTTCAACTAGAGTTTTGCTTGGATGAAAGGGAAAAAAACAGTGACAGAATTTGGTTTTGTAGCAAGGTGTGGTGTGTCAGAAGTGACCATTCCTGTGGTCCTGTGTGTGAGGTAACCAAAGACCGACGGTTAGCTGGTTACTGCCACCCACATTGTTCTTCAGGCAGGCTGTTGGGTAGCAAGGAGGAAAAAATTTTACCCAAGTTACCTCAAGTAAGGGGCTTTAATAGTGAGGCTGTATCACGAATTGAACTGCTGTTTTAGAGACCAACTGTTACCTCTTCAGTCTGTTCCAAATCCTGCATAGTTTCTATCTCTGTGTTCCCCTTTTTCAGCTATTTTTTTTTTTTTTCTATCCAGACTTCTAATCCTGCACCTCTACCTTCTATATAACCTCACTTCAGCCTGCCTTGGACCCCACAGGAACCTAACACTACCTGATGGAAACTTGGCATGTTCAGTGCCCACTGGTAACTGTCAAGGTCTCTCCATGCTTCAGGTCAGATCCCTGAGAGGGTTTGGATGCCACAGCACGTCATAGGCCACAAACCAGCACATGGGGTAGCTCATCGTATGTCAGGTGCCTTCTCCAGGTCCAGTTAGCTGTGATGGGCAGAGGGGCAAAGTGATACAAGGTAGGTTTCCATGCACATAAATGTGGTGGCCTGGATAGCCTCATGTAAAAGGATGGTTGTAGGTGATGCGTCATGGATGGTGCCTGGTACAGGTGAAAAAAAACAACAAATTGTTGCAACTTATATTGGAGACATTAGGACAACGAAGAAGTTTCCCAGGTCAGTGTACAGCAGGCCAATATCATGGTGATTTATGCTGTAAATTTCCTGAGATGCAAAACACAACAATATGCCTAGAGTCTGTTGCATCATCTGTATTATTTGAATTAGACTTTAAAGTTGCACCCCAGATTGAAAACTCAAGAATGACCTCAAATGATTGTTTTTCTTTTTTTACCAATGTTGTCATTCTTAGATGCCTATTAGTCCACCATATCTATTTAGTATTATGTATGTATTGCATTCACCATCTTGATGCCTTGAGTTTTTCATTATATGCACCATCATTTTGCATGTTGATAGATTATTAGCTAATGAATTGAGAAAAAACTAAGCAGTTACTTCTGAACAAATCAATGATAGTCAATTGTGTATGGAGTTCTTATACAAAAGAATTTCAATGAGTTTTTTTAGATTTTAACATTATATAAGATATTGTAATAAGTGTTGGGCATTTGGTCTCTTCAGTCAATAGAAAACTTTGTTTTCTAAACTCTTATAGGAGGGAAAAATACACTGTTTTTTTTCATTGTTTGCCTTACTCTCCTTTGGTTTCCTAACAACCCCTCTGGTATTGTACAAAAGACGCCTTAACTTTTTTTTTTTTTTTAGATTAGTGCCTCAAATTTAATTGTTCTTTTCAAATGTGGTAAAACCACAATCTTCCAAAGCAAGTGCATCACTCTATTTATAGTTTTTCTGTCTAGTTCCATCAGTGGGATATAGTCTAAACAAGACGATTCTAACACTAGACTCAAGACCCTCTAACAAGTTTAATAACAGATTTTAGGTCTCTGGCAATTAAATAATATCCTTTGGCTTCAATTACTCCTCACACTTCTCCAGTAAACAATGCCATTCAATGTGAATTCTATTGCTCTAGGATATATGACTCTCGTTTACCTTTAAAGTTTAGAACTTTAGAAACATATTACTCTGTAACTGGGTTTTGTGGTTATTCATAGCTTTTTTCTTGGGGAAGCTTCTGTACATCAGATTATAATGTTAAACAAGTTTTGCCTCTTTCAAAATAAAGGATATATTGAACATTTATATAGTCTTTAATATTTTAATGTCTGCACACTCACTGGATATAAAATCGCTGAAGGATTTTTTAACAACAACAACAAACATGCATAGATATCCCAAGACTTTCATTCCTCCAACACCCCATAAAATTTTTTATTTATGTATAGTTGGAAGGACTGTATTTCCTGTGAAAAATAAACTTGATCACAGCATATTTGATTGCTTCTCCGGAGTCTAAGTAGTCTAGTACCCTTGCAATCCTAGTTTGACGTATTATTCTCCATGTGATAGCCTTTGCCTCTATCTGGGATCTGATAGCCACTGGCACTGAATCAAGCAACTAAAACGAGCAAGGTAACATTCTATTTATATGATCATTCATAGATTCTATCAGGACTATAGGGTTTGGTACAGTTCCACAGCTGTTATTTTAAAACCACGGAAGGCGTGAAGCCATTTTAGTTAGCCATTAGGGGGACCATACCATGTTTCATGATCATAGCTTGATTATTGCTGCATGATGAAATTTAACATTTATTAAAAACTACATTTTTTCCTAAAATTCTATGCAGTTATTTATTTATTCATTCTGTCAGTCAAAAAATTCATTAAGTACCTTGTATTAATTAATTAGTTTGAATTAGTTTGCTAGGGCTGCCATAACAAAGTATCATAGACTGGGAACCACAAACAGCAGACATTTATTTTCTCACAGTTCTGGAGGCTAGAAGTCCAAATTCAAGGTGTCAGCAGGATTGGTTTCTTCTGAGGCCTCTCTCCTTGACTTGTAGATAATCATCAACTCTTTACGTGTTTTTTCCTCTGTATGTGTCTGTATCCAAATTTCCTCTTCTTTATAGGACATCAGTCATATTGAATTAGGGCCCACTCTAATGACCTCATTTTAACTTAATTACCTCTTTAAAGGTTCTATCTTCAAATACAGCCACAGTCAGAGGTACTGGAGTTAGGACTTCAAAATGTGAATTTGGGGGGATTCACAAATCAGTTTATAACAGTACCTGCCCTGTATTAGGCACTGGACTATCTGTTAACAGTCAAATATTTACTTGTTAATTCAATGTATGTTTAGTAAACCAGGGGCTATTCCAGGTGCTGGGGATGTAGTAAAGACCAAAACAGAAATAATATTCTAGCGGGTAGTACATAGAGGCTAAGTGAATTAGTGCTACTCAGAAATCACTGCTTCTTTTAATATTAAATTCCAAAGGCGTGTAAATCAATATGGAAAGGTTTTGTGAGAATTTATAAGCAAATCAATGTTTGGTTCCAATAAGGAACAGCTATCCCTGGCCTGATGGAAACTTCTAAATTGCTTATTGTTTCCTGGATGTATAAACTATAGTGAGGTTAGTTTTGAGTCAATGTAAAATAATACTGAAGATTAAGAAGGATACCTTGATTTAGCTATTGTACAATGGTAAGGTGTGAGGTATTTGGCAGAACTTAAAAATCTGAACTCCAGTTTTGTTAAAATTGTATCTCCTTGAAATATGTATTTTGTTACTGGTGACAGCTTTGAAATATCTGCTGCAAATCTACTGCTATTGTCACAGAGCAAACATTTCTGATTTTTTGTTTTTTGCTTTTTTTGTTATGTGTATAAATCATTTGTATATTTAATATAAAATGCTAATGAAATGTGTGAATTTTAAGCAGAAGCTCAGATATTTGTGCATGTGTCTACATCTGTATAACTCAATTTCAATTTTTTATCATGAGTCCTCATGTCCCCTCATTGTTGATAAAACTGAGAAGTCGTGTATAAATGAAAACAAACTAGGGATTCACTAGTCATTTTCATTGAAGAATTGAGTCCTATTCAATGGTTACCTTTCCTTCTCAGGGTTCTCTACCTTTTGATCTGTCTAGTCTTGGCTTTAAATTCCCTTATGCACTTATTCAGTTGTCACACTATGTTACTGGGGCAGAAACAGCCCTCTTTTAATCCTCATTTGGCCAAGACCTATACTGACACTGGCTTCTGGTATCCTGGTCCCATCTGTTTCTGAGCAGGAAGGATGTTTGAAGCTCAGGCCAGCAGTGACTGAGTAGGCTATAAGCATCCATCACGCTATTGATCAGCCCTCTGACACTGCATTACTCGGTGGGCAGATCAGGCCAACCTTTTGATGTGGACCGTCCTCCCCTTTGTTGGGTAACTTTCTGATAGGTAAGTCCATAGTCATTTACAGCTCATTACTTTGCCTAACTGGGAGCTCCCCCAGTTTTTGGATTTTTTTCTTTTCTCATTCCAGGGATTCTATTTCTCTTCTTCATCACTGGTTTTCTGTTCATATAGCTTTCTGTTCTATTTCTCTTCTTCATCGCTGGTTTTCTGTTCATATGCTGTTTGGATAACGGGAAGCCGTTGGCCTTTTAGTAAGATCTGGAGGGGTGGGTAGCTCCCACTTGTTTGAAGCTTTCTTTAGAAAGTGGAATACTTGACTCTTTTCTGTCCCCAGCATTTGGTTCAAGCTCCAGAGAAACAGGAAATGTTCCACTCAGATTCTTAGGCATTTCTTTTGTTATTGAATTTCCTTTATGAGGCATCATTTGACATATTAAAAAAATGTATCAGAGTTTGTGGATTTGTATCAAATCTGGAACAGCTATTCTATCAGTAGAAACATAATATTCTCTTGATCAGAGTAAGAGGTTTAAGTAGTTTGAGGTTTAAATTCTTGATCATGTTCCAGATATGCAATATGATTTAAATAAGTAGGTCAATCTACTCATCCATGATCTTGTAATTCTTCAGGTATTTATTGACAGAGGATGAATTGGAATGAAGATCAGAAATGAGGGATTGTGAAATCATTGAAAAAGGAGCATCTCCATTATTTTTGAAAGATGTGCTTTTTAATTACCAAGAAGATTTTAAGGAAAAGTTTCTCTAACTGATCAGAGTATGCTTTTATCTTATTTTGGTCAGCATACCAGGCTGTCCTTTGGTTGGAAAAATGAAATAGAGGATGTTTTCTGGGGATTGTTTTCCAGATACTAGTTATAAGTCAATAAAATTATAGCCTAATAACATTTATCCTAAGAATCTCATAGATCTTCATTGCACAAAGGAATTCATATTCCCACTGTGTTATGAGGAGGGCAAAAATAATTTAGCTGGGAAAGCACAGTCTAAGAATTTATTGCAAATTGAAAGTAAATCTATTTTATAACCACCACAGAGACAGTTAGGAATTTTACTTGCTTAACTATCTGATGAAAAGCACCGGTTTACAAGAGAAATGAAAATACGTAGCTGAAAAAACTCAACCATTCTTTTCCTGCCTTTTGATTTATTTTGTGGAGAGGGACTAAAATATAAATGACCTTACCCCCAATATGCACTATAAATATAAATGAATTAGCCAATTAAAATGTTTGCTCATAAAAATGCACTGGAATTGCCAACTACTTAATATAATGCCATAGTTAAAAACACATAGCTTATTTTTATCATCGCTTTTTAGAAAGCATCTAATTATTGTATTTGGGCTTGAATCACCAGTATTATTTGTTCCCTGTTAAATTTCCTGACCAACTCATATAACTCTTTGGATTTCATTAGTTAAGGTCATTTTAAGGGTCTCCCCAAATGATTCTCTTTTTATTGTTGTTAACAAACTTGTTTTGAGCAGTGCATCCCCACTAGACCGTGACAAAAATGGCTTCAGGAATTATGGTATTCATGGCTCCATCATTAAAAATTCTATGACTTTGGACAAAGAACAATTTATCTGAGCCTTAGTTTCCCCATCTGCAAATTGAGAAGACTAAAGCTACTTATGTGGTTATTGTGAGGCTCAAATATAATGTATGTGTATTGGGGCTGCACCCTGCAGGCATGCAAGCCCTGTACTTGCCCAGCCTCGAGACTGAAGAATGAGCCCGGAGTCAGATAGAGACATCAATGGTTTAATAAATGGGAGATTTTACACGTCTGAAGCAAAAGGGTCCTAGAGCAACACCCCACTGTGGATGGCAGAAGGCAGGCAGGACAAGGCAGCAGCAGTCTTTGGTGCCAGGTGAATAAGGAGACTACCATTTGTAGGGTGAATTGACCTCCGACTGGCTCATTGGTTACCAGGGAAACCAGCAGAGAGGTAGTCCCTCTTAACCCCTCAGGCTAAGTACCTTTGAGGGGCAGAGGTCTTCCTTTTGATAAACTATGTAGGGGGAGCCATTCTGATCTGAAGATTAGAACAGCCACTAGCTGGGGCCAGGAGCAAGTATGTAGGCATTTACTGATTAGGCTCTAGGATTAAGAGGGAAGGTCAGTCCAGGAGCAGGTGTAGGTGAAGCAAGGACTAGGCGAGCAGGGGATGTACAGAGAGCAAGCAAACAGCCATCTTGAATGGCCTGACTATACAATGTGACAGCCCATTTTTAATCACAAAGCACACTACAAGTGGTTGCTTTTCTTAAAATAAGTTCAGTACCTTTAAGGAACATGGGGTTTCCTCTCACCTATCTTCAGAAGGTCTGTCTTAAAGCTGTGACAAATCAGAAAGCATTTCTGAACCAGACCTTAGCATTTGTGTGATGCTTTGTGTGGTATTCAGTCTCTAGACTGGTTCTTTCCACACTTAAGCCAATGTACTTTTCCATTTGTCTACAATGGGAAAATGAAATAGGTAGTTTCTCAATCATATACTGAATCCCAAAAATGTAGGTAACTTGAATGCTTGTGACTCAAAGCTTTGGTTTCAATTTTTTTTCTTTATAATCTCAGTAATTGTTTCTCCATGATTATACTTATGAATTGATGAGTTAATGAAAGAAGATAAACCACATTTCAGCTGTATAAAAATTAGTCTTATTATTTATAGTCACATTTTAAATAAATTAAATATTCTATTTTGTCTTTTGCCTGAAAAATTGATTTTTAAAAATGGTAAATTGCTATATTCATTTAGAACTATCAGATGAAATGTTTATAATCAGAGAAAATAAAAATATTAAGAGAATACTCTTTTAGACAAAAAGTCAGAGGGAAGAAAGTTTCCCAGTACGTATCAAGCTTTTCATTATTAACTCTGAAAATATTTGAAATTGTAAGGAAATATAATTCAGATATTCAAGTTAAGTTCACAAATTTCTTTTTTTTAAGACTTTATTTTTTAGAGCATGAGTTTCTTTTTTAAGAAAATACCATATTCTTAAAAGTTTGCCATCATCAAATACTAACAAAGGGTGTTAATTAAGAAGTTGTTTCATGTGGCAGTGCAACAGGTGTATAAAGGAATAAATTATCTTAATGTTTCCTCACTTCTGACTGTGTGACATAAGTTTTAGGACTTACAAGAGCAAGGAAATTTTGCATAAGCAAAAATAATATTTGGCATCTCTGGTAGAAAACTGCATTATTTAGAGCACAGCCCTCTGGATTATCTGAATCGAATTCCACGGGGGATCTGAAACTTGTGTTGACTTTATGCTATAGTAGAACTCTGTAAGTTGCAGATAAATGATAGTAATGCAAATATTTCTCATTTATAAACATGTAAATTAATTCTGTCAGATGGAGTTTTAATATATTTCCTTCCCCTCCTGGAGGAAGCCGGTTTTGAGTCCATTTATAAATTCACTTAAGTTACTCCTGATCTATACATGTGTCTGTTCTTTGGATTCCCCTTTGAACTGGTTTTAACATCTGTTCGATTCCCTCATTAATAATGAGTTGACAAAATCTTTAATATATGTTTTATATTTGTGTGAAAGTCATGATTTTACCTTTATTTGAAAATTTCCCCTTGACACAGAATACAAAAATAATTCAGTGCAAGTCATATTAACAGGCACGTAGTAATTCATCACCGCATACCCCTCTTGGGAATTTATTTTGTAGAAAATTTTTAAAAATTGAATTAAACTTTCATTCAGTGTCCTTGGTGATTTTATGTTCTTCCATAGTCACCTTGATAGCCAATGAACAGCGAGCTCCAAGTTATGAAACATTTTTTAAAGACAGCTTTGGCTATTGGAAAATACTTTTTTATATCAAGCCAAAATCTTCATGCAGTTTCTAACCATTGGTTCTAGTTCTACTTCTTATTCTGTGTAGAATAAATATAATCCCATTGCTATATAATTGTCCTTCAAATATAGAAAACAGTTATATTCACTGTTAGCCTTTTTTCCCCTCCCAGGAAAAATCTCCTGAGGTCTTTAGCCTTCCTGAGATGCATTCTGAGACGGATTAAAACCCCTTAATTATCTTAGACACTCTGATACGGCACTACTTCACAATAGTGATTCTATGAATATACATTATCATTCTGTGAATATACATTAAAGATTCATTAGCACTTTTGGCAACAACATAACTATGTTTCTTCATATAGAGATAAAATCATAATATGTACTTCTGCCCATCCATATTTTCTGTATACAGCATTTTAAAATTTTGTTTTGAGGGCTCATATTTACTACTATTCAAGTTCACCATATTAAACTTTGCCCATTATTTCAATCTCTTAAGAACATTTTAGATCATTACTCCTTTTTTTTTTTTTATTTAGTCACTCTTCCAACACTTTTTTATGTCTATTTGATGTCTTACGCTGACATGAGGGTCAACAAAGATAAGAACATAACTGATCTCCTTTTTTGAAGTTCGAGGGAGGCAGACATTTAAAAATGAATTATTACAAACTGGATTCTTAAATGCTCAAACAGAGCAGTGTTGCCATATGAGCATAGGAATGGCATTATTCTTCTTTTTGGGTAACAAAGATGGCTATTGGATTTTCCTACCAGGTTTGTGCAGACTATAATTCTTCATGTACAAGTTTAAGAGTAAATATATTTTTGAGGGACCAACCATTGTACATTTAGGGCTCTGCAATTTTAGACCCGAATGAAACTAAGAAAATTGAATAAAATCTCCTGATAATGTTGATATTTCAAGAATTATTTAACTAGAACAAGGGAAAGAGTTGCTTCAATAAAATCCAGCTTAATTAGCTCTTTATTTGTCAACTTATTTGAACCAACAATGTCAGAATATGCTAATATGACTTGGCATTTAAATACTGGAAGCCTAGCTTCTTCTACTTCACTTTCCCCTTTGTAGGCCACCATTAAAACAATCCAATTTGAGGTAAATAGAGAAGTTGACTTGAATAAGACCCCACTTGGTATGGACCCAATTTATTTTTTCCCATTTGGATTAACAGCCCAAAGCATAGGCTCTGAGGAAGTGTGTTATGATAACACTGTGCAGGCAATTTTTATACTCTTTTTCTAACCTAAAAAAAAGATAATTTGAAAAAAATACGTGGTACTTTACTGTCCTATAATATAATCCAAGTTTATTCATTCTACTTTGCTTTGAGCACATTTATTTTTACCAGTTTTCCATTTATTTTCTTGCACTGGAAAGGGCATTTAGTGTTATTTTCCTTTATAGCCTTATATTTTATATCTTATATTTTGGTGTTTATATCATTTTCCTAAGATTTGCATTCCCCCCACCCCCCATCTGAAGTACTA
Source organism: Eschrichtius robustus (assembly GCF_028021215.1). Classification (NCBI taxonomy): domain Eukaryota; kingdom Metazoa; phylum Chordata; class Mammalia; order Artiodactyla; family Eschrichtiidae; genus Eschrichtius; species Eschrichtius robustus. The sequence goes on from NC_090837.1 coordinate 85,061,951, forward strand.
ATTAAAGCACTTAGAGATTGGTGAATATTTTCTTAACTCATGTATCTTAGTTAGCTCAGGCTGCCATAACAAAATAGACTGGGTGGCTTCAACAACAGAAATTTATTTTCTCACAGTTCTGGAGACTGGAAGTCCAGCACCAGGATGTCAAACATAGTCGGGTTCTGGTGAGAGCGCTCTTCCGGGCTTGCAGATGGCCACCTTTTTGCTGCATCCTCACATGGCCTTTTCTTGGTGCAGGTGCATGGAGAGGGAGAGAGCTTTCTCTGTTCCTCTTCTTATAAGGCCACCAATCCTATCAGATTAGGACTCCACTCTTATGACTTCATCTAACCTCGATTACTTCCTGAAACGCCTGTTTCCAAATATAGTCGCATTGGTGGTGAGGGCTTCAACATATGAATTTTTGTTCCACAACACTCATGGTGTCACAGGTTGAGAGCATGCACGCGTTTGATCACATTGTGCTCAGCTCATTATCTCAACAACAATTTAACACTTTTATGTCAGGATTTTAAAGGACTCCTAATAATTTTCTACACGACAATAAACAGCAGTTATCATTTCTGCTGCTGGTTTACTTCAGCCTAATGTAGTGAAACAGACGAGTGTAGGATTCAGGGAACTCAGTTAGAATCCTAGCTCTGCCACTTGTGAGCCAAGTGCCCTCAGCTAAGGTAGGAGGTTAAATGAGTTAATATAAGTTCAGGGCTTTAGATAGTACCTGGTACATAGTAAGTATTCTATAGGTGTGAGCTTTGATTATCATTAGTATCACACTCATCAACCTCTGTAGGCAAACCTTCCTTATTTCTCTGTCATTTCTTATTTGACATGAATAACAACCTCTTTAGTATTCCAGTCACTCACTTTTGGAGGCTTTGTAATTTGTCTATGTCGCTTTTAGGATACGCTGTCCCAGAACTGAACAGGTGATAGTATATTTCAAAAAAACAGCTAAAAATTCAGAATTGTTCAACCACAAAACAACAATAGTTCATGGGGAGAAAAGTTATCGATGTGATTTTTCCTGATTTTATTTAATTCTCCTAAAAAGTCTTATCACTGAAATGAAATAGAAACAATGGTTTTTAAATATTGACTTCTGGGACCAAATTTTATCACTCATTATGTATATTTAAAATTTTATTTTAATGAGAAACTTGTGTTATCACATAGGTGGAAGTTTTAAGAAAATTCAATCTATTAAAATATTCATTAAATATTGTAACTACGTCTGGACATAGTGATAATTCAATATATGAGTGTTGAAGTATATTGTTTCTTTGGACTCATTAGAATGGAAGCTCCATAAGAATAGCAATTTGTCTGCATTCTTAACTGCTATATTTTCACTGCTTGTCACAGTGTCTGGAACATACTATGACTTCAATAAATAATTATTGAATGATCAAATGTCCAATAGTTCACTGTAACTACTGTGTATGTGCCCAAGCCTATGACATGTTCTGGAGATATAAAGAATACATGATCCTGCCCATGGGGGCACAGTTCAATGGGGAAAAAATGTGAAAAGTAAACAGGCACAATTCAAAGTATCTTGTGACATAATAGAGGTATGAACTAGGTGCAGTAAGATCACACTAGAAGGCAGCTGCTGAAAGGTGATAGAGAAAGTCAGGAAATGACTCAAAGAATAGGTGATGGTCTAGTAGAGTGTTGAAAGATGTGTGAAATATTACCAGTGTGCAGGGGTATGGGGATGTTTTGAATGGAGAATAATTCAGTGCAAAAGAGAATAAATAATAAACCTTAGAAATGGAAAGCTAGTAGGCTCTGGGGAGCTTCATGTACCATACTAAAGAGCTTGAACTTTATCTCACCAGTAAGGCATTGAAAGATTTAAACAAGATGTTTTTAGAAAGGTCACTCTAGCTGTAGAGTAAAGAATGGCTTGGAATATACGAGTCCCCAAACTGTGAAACTGCTCAGAAGTGTAATGGAATATTCTAATCCTCAAATCATATAGCTTTCAACTAGGGCAGTCAGAGTGGGGATGGAAGTGAGGGGTATTTTGCTATTGCAGAAGGATTCACATGCTAGAGTGAATGGGATTGAACAAGGCCACTGAAACATAAGGGAGACTGTTGAGTGATTCTGAGATTTCTGATTTAGGCAACTTTTTTTTTAAACATCTTTATTGGAGTATAATTGCTTTACAATGGTGTGTTAGTTTCTGCTTTATAATAAAGTGAATCGGTTATACATATACATATGTTCCCATATCTCTTCCCTCTTGCATCTCCCTCCCTCCCACCCTCCCTATCCCACCCCTCTAGGTGGTCACAAAGCACAGAGCTGATCTCCCTGTGCTATGCAGTTGCTTCCCACTAGCTATCTATTTTACATTTGGTAGTGTATATATGTCTATGCCACTCTCTCACCCTGTCACATCTTACCCCTCCCCCTCCTCATATCCTCAAGTCCATTCTCTAGTAGGTCTGTGTCTTTATTCCCATCTTGCCACTAGGTTCTTCATGACCTTTATTTTCCCTTAGATTCCATATATATGTGTTAGCATACTGTATTTGTTTTTCTCTTTCTGACTTACTTCACTCTGTATGACAGACTCTAACTCCATCCACCTCACTACATATAACTCCATTTCGTTTCTTTTTATGGCTGAGTAATATTCCATTGCATATATGTGCCACATCTTTATCCATTCATCCGATGATGGGCACCTAGGTTGCTTCCATGTCCTGGCTATTGTAAATAGAGCTGCAATGAACATTTTGGTACATGACTCTTTTTGAATTATGGTTTTCTCAGGGTATATGCCCAGTAGTGGGATTGCTGGGTCGTATGGTAGTTCTATTTTTAGTTTTTTAAGGAACCTCCATACTATTCTCCATAGTGGCTGTATCAATTTACATTCCCACCAACAGTGTATGAGGGTTCCCTTTTATCCACACCCTGTCCAGCATTTATTGTCTGTAGATTTTTTGATGACGGCCATTCTGACTGCTGTGATACGATATTGCGTTGTAGTTTTGATTTGCATTTCTCTAATGATTAATGATGTTGGGCATTCTTTCATGTGTTTGTTGGCAATCTGTATATCTTCTTTGGAGAAATGTCTATTTAGGTCTTCTGCCCATTTTTGGATTGGGTTGTTTGCTTTTTTAATATTGAGCTGCAAGAGCTGCTTGTAAATTTTGGAGATTAATCCTTTGTCATTTGCTTCATTGGCAAATATTTTCTCCCATTCTGAGGGTTGTCCTTTCGTCTTGTTTATGATTTCCTTTGCTGTGCAAAAGCATTTAAGTTTCATTAGGTCCCATTTGTTTATTTTTGTTTTTATTTCCATTTCTCTAGGAAGTGGGTCAAAAAGGATACTGCTGGGATTTATGTCATAGTGTTCAGCCTATGTTTTCCTCTATGAGTTTTATAGTGTCTGACCTTACATTTAGGTCTTTAATTCATTTTGAGTTTATTTTTGTGTATGGTGTTAGGAAGTGTTCTAATTTCATTCTTTTACATGTAGCTGTCCAGTTTTCCCAGCACCACTTATTGAAGAGGCTCAAAATATTGTAGTATCGTCTGAAGTCACGGAACCTGAGTCTTCCAGCTCCATTTTCTTTCTCAAGATTGCTTTGGCTATTCGGGGTCTTTTGTGTTTCTATACAAACTGTGAAAGTTTTGTTCTAGTTCTGGGAAAAATGCCATTGGTAGTTTGATAGGGATTGCATTGAATCTGTAGAATGCTTTGGGTAGTATAGTCATTTTCACAATGTTGGTTCTTCCAGTCCAAGAACATGATATATCTCTCCATCTGTTCGTATCATCTATAATTTCTTTCGTCAGTGTCTTATAGTTTTCTGCATACAGGTCTTTTGTGTCCTTAGGTAAGGTTTATCCTAGATATTTTATTCTTTTTGTTGCAGTGGTAAATGGGAGTGTTTCCTTAATTTCTCTTCCAGATTTTTCATGATTAGTGTATAGGAATGCAACAGATTTCTGTGCATTAATTTTGTATCCTGCTACTTCACCAGATTCATTGATTAGCTCTAGTAGTTTTCTGGTAGCATCTTTAGGATTCTCTATGTATAGTATCATGTCATCTGCAAGCAGTGACAGTTTTACTTCTTCTTTTCCAATTTGTATTCCTTTTATTTCTTTTTCTTCTCTGATTGCTGTGGCTAAAACTTCCAAAGCTGTGTTGAATAATAGTGGTGAGAATGGGCAACCTTGTGTTGTTCCTGATCTTAGAGGAAATGCTTTCAGTTTTTCACCATTGAGAATGATGCTGGCTGAGGGTTTGTCATATATGGCCTTTATCATGTTGAGGTAGGTTCCCTCTATGCCTACTTTATGGAGAATTTTTATCATAAGTGGGTGTTGAATTTTGTCAAAAGCTTTTTCTGCATCTATTGAGATGATCATATGGTTTTCTCCTTCAATTTGTTAATATGGTTTTTCACACTGATTGATTTGCGTATATTGAAGAATCCTTGCATTCCTGGGATAAACCCCATTTGATCATGGTGTATGATCCTTTTAATGTGCTGTTGGATTCTGTTTGCTAGTATTTTGTTGAGGATTTTTGCATCTAGATTCATCAGTGATATTGGCCTATATCTTTCTTTGTGACATCTTTGTCTGTTTTTGGTATGAAGGTGATTGTGGCCTCATAGAATGAGTGTAGGAGTGTTCCTCTCTCTGCTACATTTTGGGAGAGTTTGAGAAGGATAGGTGTTAGCCCTTCCCTAAATGTTTGATAGAATTCGCCTGTGAAGCCTTCTGGTCCTGGGCTTTTGTTTGTTGGAATATTTTTAATCACAGTCTCAATTTCAGTGCTTGTGATTTGCCTGTGTATAGTCTCTACTTCTTCCTGGTTCAGTCTCAGAAGGTTGTGCTTTTCTAAGAATTTGTCCATTTCTTCCAGGTTGTCCATTTTATTGGCATAGAGTTGCTCGCAGTAATCTATCATGATCCTTTTTATTTCTGCAGTGTCAGTTGTTACTTCTCCTTTTTCATTTCTAATTCTATTGATTTGTGTCTTCTCCCTTTTTTTGTTGATAATTCTGGCTAATGGTTTATCAATTTTGTTTATCTTCTCAAGGAACCAGCTTTTAGTTTTATTGATCTTTGCTATTGTTTGCTTTATTTCTTTTCCATTTATTTCTGATCTGATCTTTATGATTTCTTTCCTTCTGCTAACTTTGGGGTTTTTTATTCTTCTATCTCTAATTGCTTTAGGTGTATGGTTAGATTATTTATTTGAGATGTTTCTTGTTTCTTGAGGTAGGATTGTATTGCTATAAACTTCCCTCTTAAAACTGCTTTTGCTGCATCCCATAGGCTTTGGGTGGTCGTGTTTTCATTGTCAGTTGTTTCTAGGTATTTTCTGATTTCCTCTTTGATTTCTTCAGTGATCTCTTGGTTATTTAGTAGTGTATTGTTTAGCCTCCATGTGTTTGTATTTCTTACAGAAATTTTCCAGTAATTGATATCTAGTCTCATAGCGTTGTGGTCAGAAAAGATACTTGATACGATTTCAATTTTCTTAAATTTACCAAGGCTTGATTTGTGACCCAAGATATGATCTATCCTGGAGAATGTTTCATGCACACTTGAGAAGAAAGTGTATTCTGTTGTTTTTGGATGGAATGTCCTATAAATATCAATTAAGTCCATCTTGTTTAATGTGTCATTTAAAACTTGTGTTTCCTTATTTATTTTCATTTTGGATGATCTGTCGTTGGCGAATGTGGAGTGTTAAAGTCCCCTACTATGATTGTGTTACTGTCGATTTCCCCTTTTATGGCTGTTAGCATTTGCCTTCTGTATTGAGGTGCTCCTATGTTGGGTGCATAAATATTTACAATTGTTATGTCTTCTTCTTGGATCGATCCCTTGATCATTATATAGTGTCCTTCTTTGTCTCTTGTAATAGTCTTTATTTTAAAGTCTATTTTGTCTGATATGAGAATTGCTACTCCAGCTTTCTTTTGATTTCCATTTGAATCGAATATCTTTTTCCATCCCCTCACTTTCAGTCTGTATGTGTCCCTAGGTCTGAAGTGGGTCTCTTGTAGACAGCATATATACAGGTCTTGTTTTTGTATCCATTCGGCCAGTCTATGTCTTTTGGTTGGAGCATTTACTCCATTTACATTTCAGGTAGTTATCGATATGTATGTTCCTATTACCATTTTCTTAATTGTTTTGGGTTGTTATTGTAGGTCTTTTCCTTCTCTTGTGTTTTCTGCCTAGAGAAGTTCTTTTAGCTTTTGTTGTAAAGCTGATTTGGTGGTGCTGAATTTCTTAGCTTTTGCTTGTCTGTAAAGGTTTTAATTTCTCCGTCAAATCTGAATGAGATCCTTGCTGGGTAGAGTAGTCTTGGTTGTCGGTTTTTCCCTTTCATCATTTTATATATGTCTTGCCATTCCCTTCTGGCTTGCAGAGTTTCTGGTGAAAGATCAGTTGTTAACCTTATGGGGATTCCCTTGTATTTTATTTGTTGTTTTTCCCTTGTTTCTTTTAATATTTTTTCTTTTTATTTAATTTTTGATAGTTTGAGTAATATTTGTCTTGGCATGTTTCTCCTTGGATTTATCCTGTATGGGAATCTCTGTGCTTCCTGGACTTGATTGGCTATTTCCTTTCCCAGTAAGGGAAGTTTTCAACTATAATCTCTTTAAATTTTTTCTCAGTCCCTTTCTTTTTTCTCTTCTTCTTCTGGGACCCCTATAATTCGAATGTTGGTGTGTTTAATGTTGTCCCAGAGGTCTCTGAGACTGTCCTCAAATATTTTCATTCTTTTTTCTTTATTCTGCTCTGCAGTGGTTATTTCCACTATTTTATCTTCCAGGTCACTTATCCGTTCTTCTGCCTCTGTTATTCTGCTATTGATTCTTTCTAGAGAATTTTTAATTTCATTTATTGTGTTGTTCATCATTGTTTGCTCTTTAGTTCTTCTAGGTCCTTGTTAAACGTTTCTTATATTTTGTCCATTTTATTTCCAAGATTTTGGATCATCTTTAGTATCATTACTCTGAATTCTTTTTCAGGTACACTGCCTATTTCCTTTTCATTTGTTTGGTCTGGTGTGTTTTTACCTGTCTCCTTCATCTGCTGTTTGTTTCTCTGTCTTCTCATTTTGCTTAACTTACTGTGTTTGGGGTCTCCTTTTGGCAGGCTGCAGGTTCATAGTTCCCATTGTTTTTTGTGTCTGCCCTCAGTGGGTAAGGTTGGTTCAGTGGGTTGTGTAGGTTTCCTGGTGGACGGGACTGGTGCCTGTGTTCTGGTGGATGAGGCTGGATCTTTTCTTTCTGGTGGGCAGGGCCGCATCTGGTGGTGTGTTTTGGGGTGTCTGTGACCTTATTATGATTTTAGGCAGACTCTCTCCTAATGGGTGGGGTTGTGTTCCTATCTTGCTAATTGTTTGGCATAGGGTGTCCAGCACTGTAGCTTGGTGGTCGTTGAGTGGAGCTGGGTCGTAGTGTTGAGATGGAGATCTCTGGGAGAGCTTTCACCATTTGATATTATGTGGAGCAAGGAGGTCTCTGGTGGACCAATGTCCTGAACTCAGCACTCCCACCTCAGAGGCACAGGACTGACACCCAGCCTGAGCACCAAGACCCTGTTAGCCACACGGCTCAGAAGAAATGGGAGGGAAAAAAGTAAGAATGAAAAAAATAAATAAAATAAAATAAAGTTATTAAAATAAATTATTAAAAATAAAAAAGTAAAAAGTAATTTTAAAAAAAGAAAGAACAACCAAACCAAAAAAACAAATCCACCAATGATAGCAAGCAGTGAAAACTATAGTAAAAGAAAAAAAAAAGCTGACAGACAGAACCCTAGGACAAATGGTAAAAGCAAAGCTACCCACACAAAATCACACAAAGAAGCATACACATACACAATCACAAAAAGAGAAAAAGCAAAAAAAAAAGTATATATATATATCTTTTGGGAAGTCTGAGGTCGTCTGCCAGCATTCAGTAGGTGTTCTGTAGGAGTTGTTCCACATGTAGATGTAGTTTTGATGTATTTGTGTGGAGGAAGTTGATCTCCATGTCTTACTCCTCCACCATCTTGAAGGTCTTTCTCCAATAATTTAATTTTAAGAAATAGTGCTTTTGCTAAACACTTTGTCCTCTGTCTTGATCAAATCTTGCTATCTTGCTGAAGCCATAAATCATACATCATGTATAAATAAAACAAGTAATAGAAGATCTTTTGGTTACCTAAAATATTTATGCTGACTGAACAGCTAATGAAAGAAGGAATGTAACTGTACAACTACAGAATCTGCTGTTAGGACTGAACATATACCTAGAAGTTAACATAATTTTCACTTACCTAGTATAAGCATTTGATATGCATGTCACAAATTATTTTGCAGGATCCTAGTGCTTCATCTATTACTGAGCAGAACATAATTTATATGTAGAGTAGGGAGGCTTTTTTTCCAGCTAATTAATTTTTTTCTCTCTTTATGTGAATTGCTTTGAAAAATTATTTTAACTGTATCATAAAATTTCACAGAGACATACTTTTACATAAACACACAGTTGTAATTGTAATAGACAGTATTTTTGATGTTTGACTACTGAAAACTTTCAATCACCCCTCCTCTTTTTCCTCTGCCAGACATCTGTGCAATCCAATAAAAAAGCCCAGTGCCTTCCTTCCCTTGGCGCTGGTGGAAAATTCAAACCAGGCTAGTTCCTGGTGGGTACCCCATCCTAGCTCCACCCAATAACCACCGCAAAAACACAAACCACCATCTTCCTTTGCTCTTGTTTCCCTCCTGTTGAAACCTGAGCCCTCCCTGGGGAATCATTTTGTTGATTGTTACGTGAATAATAAAGTATATCGTATGCATGGGTGCCTATGTGTCATTTGTCCAGACATCTGTAAATTTCTGCAGAGGGTGGGGAGTGGGGAAGAAGTGCTGCTCAGCCTCCAGCAGGGGATGCTAGGTGCCAAAATAAAGTCGTGATCATATACATCTCTTTTCTTCGTACATTTATTTTGTGTGGTTTTACACCTCTCTCCCACTCTCCCCATTCCCATATCAGCAGCCCCCTCATAAGGTACTCACCATCTTCACTTCAAACACCATGGATTAGTTTTGGTAATTTAAAAATTATATATACATAGAATAATACAGTATGTGTTCTTGCTGGTGTTATTCAACATTCTGTTTGTGCGCTTTATTAATAGTAATGTTTTTAGAATAGTTAGTTGACTATTCTAAAATGACTATCCCACAATTTATCCAGTGTTTGTCTGTTATGAATAGTGCTTCTATCAACATTCTTGACCACACATCTTTTGGTGCACATTTCTGTAGGATATTTACCTAGGAGTGGAATCACTGGATCATTGGATATGTCTATGGGTTGTAATAGATACGGACAAATAGTTCTTCAGAAATGTTATACCAATTTATAGCTACTGTGAGGTGTTTCTGTTATTTATTATTTATACTCGTAGCCAGAATCAACTTTTCTCATACATTTAAGGCCATGAATGAATATTTTATATAATTCCAGTATCTTGAATTATTTTAGTGTTAAGATTCAAAGTTTATATTTCCTTGTTATACAGATAAAAGATGTTAACTGATGGAAAGGTCTTTGAGGTGCTGTGACAGTTTCTCAGATGCACTGTAATTATTTCTGTATAGCATAGTTTTTATAGAAGAGTTTTGATCTTGCCTTTAGTCTACAAATTGGAGTAGTTCCCAGTGAAAGGTTGAGAAGCAACTGACGGTTCAACTAAGCCTCATATCTCTCAGAAAATGAATTTTGTGTGTGATGTTGACCCTTTAGCCAGACTTCTTTGTTTGCATGTATTGAAATGCATTTATATTAGAAAAGGGTGTTTCAGAAAAAAAGTAGGGACATTTTCTTTTTCTTCTGCTGTAATGAGTATCCAATTTAGTCCAGGCACATTATTTTCACCTCCTATTTGGGAACTTAATTAGTTATGATGATCACTTATATATAAAGTTTTGAGACAAAATATACAACTCGTCAAATTAAATGCCAATTGCTATATTTGGCTGTTTATTCTTCTTGTGAAGCATTATATGCTGACCATAAAGTGATGATGTTGATAATAGGCACAACCTCAATTATCACTTGAATGCATCAGTTTAATCTAATCTATGACAAACTAAGCAAAATGATGATTTAATGATGATTCAATGATTCCATAGATGATTCAATGATCATTCAATTAAATGTGTTGAGAAAATTGGCAAGGCAGCTGTAAGAAAAGTATTTAATTTTTTTTTTCTTTGCTCACACCCTATTTCAAAATCAATTCGAGATGGATTAAGTAGTCAAATGTTTAAAAAAAGGAAGAAGAAAGAAAAAGCAAAAATACTCTGAAAAATGAAATTTTACCTTATTTTGAGGTAGGATGCTATTGCCTAGATAATTTTCTTTATGATTTCTTCCACTACACTCGTGTATTTATGTTTATATGTGTGACTGTTCACTGTATTAGTCAGGGATCTCCAGATAAACAGAAGCAATAGGGTGTGTGTGTATTTTTACATACATGTATATATATAATATACTGAATATATAATATATATAAAATGATGAGTAGACACATGAGATGATATGGAAGCTGTGAAATCCCATGATCTGCCGTCTGTAATCTGAAGACCCAGAAAAGCCAGTGGTGTAATTCTCCCCTGAGAACCAGGGGAGGCCTATAGCATAAATCCCAGCCCAAGGGCAAGAAAAGAAGAGATATGTTCTAGCTCATGCAGTGAGGCATGAAAAAAGGCCAAATTCCTCCTTCCTGTGTCTTTTTTCCAGACCTTCAACAGACTAGATGATACCCACCCACACAGGGAAGGGCAATCTACTTTACTGAGTGCACCAATTCAAATGCTGATCTCATCCATAAACACCCTCACAGACACCTAGAAATAATGTTTAATCTGGGCACCACTTGGCCAGTCAAGTTAACTCATAAAATTAATAATCACATTTACCCAATGGAAAATTCATGAAATTGAAAAGTCAAAAATACCTGATTGAAATTTTGATACAAATATGGCATAAAATTAAGGAGGTTTACAGCCTGCCTTAATATATAGATGATACATATAAAATTTTCTTATTCAAAATATCTTAAAGCTAATATGTCGAACTTAAGAAAAGAAAAAAGCACAAAAGAGAAAACACACATGCAAAGAAATTTATGAAAACATATTTAACTGACCTCAGATGGCCTTGGCCTGCAGTGGCTTGAAGTAAGATTTCGGTTCCTGGCCAGAGATTGAAGTCAGGCCACGGCAGTGAGATCGCTGAATCCTGGCCACTAGACCAGTGACCAGTGACAAGGCCCTGGCCCATCAGCTGGGTAGAACTGAATTTCCACAGAGAGACGGAAAGCAGTGAAACAAGTATAGTGTTTATTAGGAGGGAAAAGGGTACGTGTGGATAGACATATGGGTGGGCTCAGAGGGAGAGTCGCGCCCTCATTGTAGTTTGAATCACTTTTATGGGGCATTTCTTCTGGGTTTCCTTTGGCCAGTCATCTTGCTTTACCTGGTTCTGAGTTCGTATTTGGTATATCTCAGGGTCCTCCGGTGTGTGTGCGCATCTCTCAGCCAAGCTGGATTCTAGCAAAGAGGCCTATGGGTAGGTTGACTTCACCTACTATGTGGTGGCGTCCCATCCCTTTTTGACATTCAAGGAGCCTTTCTGCACATGTGTAGTCAGGAAGGTCTCCTTGACCTCGAGAATGAGACATATGTGGTCTATTATTTGCACAGGGCTCAGCTTCTCTTCCCTCCTGCTATTCTGGAGGATCTGTCCACAGGGGACGAACTCCAGCTGCTCAGGCTGGGGCCCATCTATCTCCTGCCCCATAACCACTCTAAAAATCAATGAAATGTACTTTCAACCAGTGTTTTGCTGACTGTTTTGTTTATCAAAATGGCAAATATGAATGATATGGTTTCAATCAATACCAGCAAGGGTATTGATTAAAACCATCAGCCCCCTCATGTTCTTCCCATGGAAATGTAAATGGGTCTGATCTTTCTGGAAAGCAATTTGCAAGATTACCAAGACACTTTAAAGTGTCTTTAGACTTTGTTTTCCTCTTTTGTACATTTTGTCTGAGGAAATGAGTTTATGATAAATCATAATTTATGTATAAAAATGTTCATAGCAGTGTGATTTGTAACACCCCTAAACTTGATAAGCTGCTAATTGAGAAAATAGCTCAGTGCATTACTGTATGTTCACATGATAGGATATTATGAAGCTACTGAATCTGATTTACTCAAATAAAATTTGCAAAAGAGGGTAATGAATTAAGTGAGAAAAAAACAGGATAAATTTATGACAGCATCTGCTAAGTGTTAACCAAAACCCACTTTATCCTCTTTTCTGGTAACACAGCTAGAATATATTTGTAGTTAGGTAGGTTCAGGTAACTAAGCTCTAATGGAATATTTATAAAAATTATTTTCTTATCCCAAAAGACCCCCCAAGAAAGATGATCTGTGCTTTTTCCCCTTCCACTGGGTAGACAGAAGTGACCATGGTGACTTCAGAATGAACTAGTTGATGATGGAGAAATTTGCCCCTGAATGAACACTCTTCCTACACCCAAAACACACACATGCAGTCACTCAGGACTCTGAGCAAAAAAACATATTTCACAGCTGTTGTTACAGACTTATGTTTTGCTTCTTTAGGTAGCACAGGTTTTTCTAAAACTTACCAAGGGTACAGATGGGGAGATAACATTAAGAGCAATAACACAATTCTCCTGCATTCTTTCCATATTTGCTTATGGAAAGGAGAATGCTGCTCATGTATTTTTTGAAGTCCCCTGGAGTTGTCTTCACCTGTGTCCTGTACGTAAGCTGTTGCTTCAGCTATAGTAGCATCGTCCGTTTAGGCCCTTTTTGGAGCGCTGGGCATCTTCCAAAGTGCATTGCCATGGCTACCAGGTACCCTCATCTCTCTTGGAGCATCTCTGAGGTCCAAGAGAGTGAGAAAAACTGAAATGATATTCAGATATAATCTTTCTATTTTATTCTTTCAGCCTCAGCACTGCAAATAAACAAAAACATTGTTTACTGTTTCAAAGATGGTATCTTCTTTGGTACACTGAGATGTTTCTTTATTAAGGATTTCATTTTGCCAGGCAATTATTTGAATCAAATTAGCTGCTCAGTTGATATAGTGTGGTGATTTTATTGAAACATATCCAAGATTTCATTATTTCTACTTGGAATTAAAATGATTATTTAAAAAAATAGCAGTACTAAAAGTCTTTTGAATGAAGTGGAGAAATTTTTATTGTGCCCATTTTATTCTTCACATAATTAGCATCTATGTTTTATTATGTTTTATCACATTTGATCTTTATAATCAAATTTGGCTATATTGCAATATTAATTTCATACTATTCCTAATGATAATCTGTATAATACTTTTTAGAATTTATCATTTTAATTATAACCTGAATAATCATATTCTTAAGCAGCACAATTATTCTTAGGGTACACATAGAGAACTGAGGTCAAATAATTTTTGGCTCAACCCAGCCTATGTAATTTTGGTAAAGTCAAGCTATGATCTGTATTAAGCTGGCTCCCAAGAGGAAGCAGTTAGCATACTTGGAATAGGGTAATTCACAGAGAGGTTAATTATTAAAGAGGCTTTTTACAAAGACATGGGCATAGATAGTGCAGGAGCTGGAACTGTTACTTCCTCTAGACCTGGAGGGGTAAGAAGAGGGTTCCAGTTACTGGAGCCTGGAAGGAGAGATTCCTGAGGCGTGAGCTGCCTTGAGAGAATCAGTAGCCTTCAGAGAAGGGAACCTGTCTGCTCTCAGAGGGAAGGTGATGGGAAATAAATACACAAACCTCATCTTCTCCCTCCATCTGATCTCCTGCCAAGTTTGTCTTTGACCAAACCCAACCAAAAGCTAAGGGAAACTTTCATATGGTTCATATAATGCAGCCCACTGAGGTGGGAGGGGCGGGGCATCTGCTACCAGACCTCAGGCTCCGTCTGACCAGCAGCTGCTCCTTCTGCCTTCACAGCAGAGAAGATCTTGTCCTGTTGACTATCAAGGCTTACGTGATGATTCAGAAAGTCTCTATTTCGGTCCTTTCCTCATCAGGTCTTATTGCATAGCCATTGGTAGAAGAGGAGACGAAGAGTAAACTACTGGCTCCTGAGGATTCTACTGAATCCAGTGTTACAAATAATACTAGGTAACCAGAGTTTGAAAAGAACTTTGTACTGTGTATTTGTTATTTTTTGGCAGCTCAGCTTCTAAATATCCTTGCTATACACACGGTCTAAGTCAAATATATGCTTCCACCAGACTTCACATCTGGAGAAGGATACACACACACACACACACACACAGTCATAGGAGAAATTACTTGAAGCCACAGCAGTGGAGTCAAGAGTCCTACCACAGTTGCCATGGCTGTGAAATGACGTTCACTGCCGGTGGATGACCAGTGGGGACAGCACAGCAGCTGTACTTTAACCAGACAGTTGGTATGGCATGACCTTGACTTTCCTCTCTGCTACCCAGAAGACTCCCTTAATTTTTGTTACTTTTTTGCTGATTCCGTGTGATATCTGGTATCCTGTTCATAAATTCATTTTCTACTTAAATTTACAAGATTATCTTTTGTTGTTTGCAACAAAAACTCCAGTGGGAAAAAATCCTCTCAATGCAAGCATTATTCTTCAAACTGCAGGTCGAAACCAGTCGTGAAATAATAGGTAGCCAGCAACAGTTAAAAAAAGAATTAGAATGTAATAGATGAGAAAATATAATGCATCACTTCTATTAAATTTAAGTATTGTTTCATGAGAACTTTGGGGGTTTTGTGGGTGTTTGTTACTGTCTGTATATATGTGCTGAACTCAATGTAAAATCAATTTTTTAACATGGGAAATGGTCAAAGAAGTTTGAAAAACATTATTCTAGAGTATATTACAAGATTCTGGTTGTCCTTTTTTTTTCAGCCATGATAGGTGAAGGAATTCATGGCCTCACTACAATATAAACAGAATGTTAGTAATTTTTGAATGGGTTCCAGAAGCTTAATATTAAGAACAAAAAGTAGTGTTCACCATGAGCCAAATTGAAGTCTTAGATTGTGTGCTTTAAAAAAAATTGTATCCTACGTTTTTATGTGGCATGGTAAATTTGTCTCCAGCATCAAAAGCTTTGAAAGTAGACGGAGAGAAAAATATAACAGAGGTGTGAAGGTAAAGGAGGAAATCAACAACTGATTTTTGTAATGTATTATTCAGTTTACGAGTTGCTTTCAATTCCACTGTATCATTTGATTTTCAAAACAAACCTGTAAATAAGTAATGTTATCTGATCTTTATGAGAAAACTAGGACTCAGAGGTTATACCTTGCCCAAACTTATGTATAACACATAGAGAGATCAGAAGTGGCTTAGCTGGACTTCAAATCAAGGTCAGTTGACTATCCAACAAATAATATTATCTTTAGATTTCAAGATTTACTCTTTCCTTTATTCTCTTCAATAATTAGAGTGCCAAGTGGGCCAATTCGTTCTTTTTTATGATCTCTTCTCTGAGATAGTCTGTAGTAACTCAGAAGATGATTAATTTGATTTAAACATTTCAATATTAGCCCTTTGCAACTGTGTCTCTAAGGAGTTCATGCCAAAATGTAGATATATCTGGATTGCCAGATGATTTAAGCTATATGGGATTTAGTTATGATAAGACTTGTGGAATTTCCTAGAAAATAATGTATTCAAAGAGCATGGAAAATATATGTACACAAACTGGGTCCAAAGAAGATGAATCCATGTTGGAGGGAAATGTGTCTTCTGATTATACAGCCGCGTGTGTCACTGAAGATTTCCTTTACTCCAGCTTGTTTAGATCCATGTCCTAATCCCACGGTTAAGGGGTTGCATTGATGAGTGCATTAAAGCTAATGTCACGTAACAGTTTTGCTTTCCAGCCTATGATATAGACAATACATAGACTCTGTGTAGGAGTGTGTAGCCCTGTCCTCTGTGGGGTAATTGCTGGAACGCACTGGGTACAATAGTTCACGCTGGTACATATGCGGTGAAAACAAAGTGGGAGAGAATATCAACCTATGTTGAAAGGAATCAACAAGAACAGGGAGGCTGCTCAGATCAAGAGCACCCGATGAACTGGGAGACCCACTGCAGTAGCTGGAGTGCAGGGTGGAAAAGGTGGGTGCCACAGGGTGCGGACAGCACAAACTCATAGGAAGGTTAGCTACTCAGGACCCTGGATTCATGATACACTTACTTATTCAACAGACACTTATGACCACAGTGCAGTATTAACTACCAGGGATATAATAATAAACTAGACAGACATGGCTCCCGCCTCCTCACCACCAACCCCATGCAGATTAGAATCTATCCAAGAAAACAGATAAGTGAGGAAATAATATCACCACCCGGGTTGTTTGTATGTAATTGGGGTTGAGTGACTGGACTTCCTGTAATCAAGTGTTGGGGCAGAGCCAGAAGAGAATGGTTTATTACTGATAACGTGGTCCTGGTGTATGCTTCAGATTAGTGTGACCTGAGGAGAGTTGATTACAGCTCTATTGCAGCGCTTACTTCAGTCTGTATTTACTATGGTGATTTCTATATAGGTATCTTTTCCCCACTAGTTTCAAATGTAATTAAAGATAGGAAGAATATCTTTTTTAAATCTTTGTGTTTCCCACAGCAAGAGGCCTAGAATAACTTAGTGCAATGGAGTTTTGTTTAATTAAATAATGAGATACCAGGAATTGTAAAGTATGGTTTCAAGAGTATGTGCATTTGAAATGGACTTTAAAGCTGTATCTTGATGATTTATACACCTGGTAAAAGAAGATTATTGCAGAGATGAAAAACGAGGCACTTCTTTCCAGGCTAGGAATCCTGGAAGACATGAGATGCAGTGCTTATGCCCTTCCTTAAGAGAAGCAATTTTGCCATTGTCATGATTAAGAGGAACTAGTTTTTTTTTTTGTTTTTTGTTTTTTTTAAATCAAATTCCAATATATTTGAAACCATTAAAGTATACTGTTTATCAGTGTGTACCAAAAATTTTTATTAAACTAAACCATCTTATTCAAAACAAATCATTGGGCTTCCCTGGTGGCACAGTGGTTGAGAGTCTGCCTGCCAATGCAGGGCACACGGGTTCGAGCCCCGGTCCGGGAAGATCCCACATGCCGCGGAGCAACTGGGCCCGTGAGCCACAATTGCTGAGCCTGCGCGTCTGGAGCCTGTGCTCCGCAACAAGAGAGGCTGCCATAGTGAGAGGCCCGCGCGCTGTGATGAAGAGTGGCCCCCACTTGCCGCAACTGGAGAAGGCCCTTGCGCAGAAATGAAGACCCAACACAGCCATAAATAAATTAAATAAATAAATAATTAAAAACAAAAAAACAAATCATTTTTCTTGCCAATAAGGGTATATTCAAATATATAGTCTTTTTTTTTTTTTAACATCTTTATTGGAGTATAATTGCTCTACAATGGTGGGTTAGTTTCTGCTTTATAACAAAGTGAATCAGCCATTCATATACATATATCCCCATATCTCCTCCCTCTTGCGTCTCCCTCCCACCCTCCCAATCCCACCCCTCTAGGTGGTCACAAAGCACCGAGCTGATCTCCCTGTGCTATGCGGCTGCTTCCCACTAGCTATCTATTTTACATTTGGTAGTGTATATATGTCCATGCCACTCTCTCACTTCGTCCCAGCTTACCCTTCCCCCTCCCTGTGTCCTCAAGTCCATTCTCTTCATCTGCATCTTTATTCCTGTCCTGCCCCTAGCTTCTTCAGGACCATTTTTTTTTTTTTTTTTTTTTTTTTTTTAGATTCCATATGTATGTGTTAGCATACGGTATTTGTTTTCCTCTTTCTGACTTAACTTCACTCTGTATGACAGACTCTAGGTCCATCCACCTCACTACAAATAACTCAATTTCATTTCTTTTTATGGCTGAATAATATTCCATTGTGTATATGTGCCAAATCTTCTTTATCCATTCATCCGTCAATGGACACCTAGGTGGCTTCCATGTCCTGGCTATTGTAAATAGAGCTGCAATGAACATTGTGGTACATGACTCTTTTTGGATTATGGTTTTTTCAGGGTATATGCCCAGCAGTGGGATTGGTAGGTCACATGGTAGTTCTATTTTTAGAGGAAATAGTTTTAAATGTAAAAAATCACAACAGAGGACTCACAGAGCCTAAGCTGGAATTTCTTGTGCTTTATATATGAGTCATTGAAATTCCTGGTAAGTAAGATATTACAAAATCTTTAGAACACTTAAATTAACAGAGGTAATGCCTAGAATATTCTTTAACACAGCCTACCCAGTTAGCCAGAAAATGAGCTTTCCTTTAAAAATCTGTGGTCTGAAAATATTTGGACATATTTTGAATGAAGCCATTAGAGTAGGTATTACACTTCAATGAACTTGCCATAATTTAGTTTTCTTTACTTTGGTTTTATTTCTAACTCATTATTTTTCCCTTGGGAAAACAAATCTTGATTCACTCAACAAAATTTACCACAAGGCTTATTTTTTTTCCAATTTCATTTAAGGCAATTATTTTCTTGAAAATTTGGCCACTATTTCCTGAGTACATTGTCCAAAAAAAAAGGCTATTTCATTTGAATTATTAGATTTTCTTGTGTTAAAGATTGCTTCAATATTTCTTTTACTTTAGACAGTTTTATTGATAGCTTACTGGGCTTTGATTTTTAAGCCTAAGGAATTCAGTTCAATAAATTTATTTATTTTTGGCTGCATTGGATCTTCGTTGCTGCGTGCGGGCTTCCTCTAGTTGCGGCGAGCGGTGGCAGCTCTTTGTTGCAGTGTGAGGGCTTCTCACTGCAGTGGCTTCTCTTGTTGCGGAGCACGGGCTCTAGGAGCACAGGCTTCAGTAGTTGCAGCATGTGGGCTCAGTAGTTGTGGCTCACAGGCTCTAGAGCACAGGCTCAGTAGTTGTGGCACATGGGCTTAGTTGCTCCACAGCGTGTGGGATCTTCCCGGACCAGGGCTCAAACCCGTGTGCCCTGCATTGGCAGGCGGGTTCTTAACCACTGCGCCACCAGGGAAGCCCGAACTTATGGTTTTACATGGATATTATTCTTGGTTCCATTTCAGTGATTCTGATGTATGAACTCACTAAATTCTATTGTACATCTCCTATGCACAAAGAATTTGGGGTTTTCTTGTCCATAATGAACTTTTAGCCTAATGCATTTTATCCTCATGATTGGCAAGTGCCACGAGGAAAGCACAAATAAAATGCTATAGGAGTTCAGAGGAGCTAACATTTATTTCAAGGAACATTTTAGAAAATAGGAGGCATTTGACCTGGATCTTATGAAAGTGTCAGATTAAAATTGGCGACTGCAGGGAAGGATGGGTCATTTTAGGAGAGAATAACATTAAACCTTCTCACTGAATCAAGTGCTATTTCTCAAAGTATAATCAACATTCCAACCAACCTGGTTTGGGACATTAGCTGGTTCCCAAATGTACTTTTACCTTTACAGTTTCTGTGCTTCTGTTTATTTTTATTTCTTTAATTTATATTTTTCTATAGTATTCGCCACTTATTGTTGCTTTCATGATTCTCCAACCTACCTAGACTCTACATAATTTTTCTTTACTCTAGTGATACCTGTTTGTCTCTTCCATATGGCATTTTACTTCTAATATATATTCTTAGATTTGTTAATGTGACTAAGACTTAATCCAACTCTAGGTTATAAATGCTATGACTTTGTCTCTGCATTATGTTGGTACAGTATCTTGTATGTAGTACACGATTGATAAATAGAATTTTATCTTAAATTGTTTACTTAGGAAACTATCAGAATTTTAGAATGGTTGTCATCATCTCATAAACAATGCCTACTTTAACATGGGACCAAACAACTTGATATGATTGAAAAATACATAAAAAACTCCCTTGGGCACAATTATTCCCTACTAGCCTACTACAGTGCATTAAAATGACCATGAGAATTTATTCCAAAATCTAAGCCTGATGTATTAAATATACTATGTACTCAACCTATAATTGATAGGTAACCTGTAATTGAGGTAATATAGCATTAAATACATTGCAAAAAATGAAGTCCAAACTCAAATCCAAGTTGTTTTAACTTTAGAGTCATGCCTCCCACAATGCCTTGCTTTAAATATTAGGAAATCTAAGAACTATCAAGTTAACTGTATGTTTTCTTGAGGGAAGATTATTAAAATTTTATTTATAGGATTTTCCTGGTATCAAAATCAGAAAAATAATAGACATACATTAATTTCATATATTAAGTCTTTAGAATTTTGGAGATTGTATTTGGCCTTTTCGCTTTTTTCAGTTTTCTTTCTGATATTTGGAAAACCATGAATAGATTTTAACATACATTCTTAACTGTTATTTTTTGTGAGAGCAAGGCATGGGTTACATTTTTCCAGGGGCCAGTACTCTAATACTTTCTCTATACTAATTTTCACTTGGTACAATTCTAGGTCGTTGTCAAAAAGACAAGAATTGCTCTTACTTCTAGATTTTAATGTATGATGGAATATCAAAATTTTAAATTAATATGGTATTCATTGGGATAGTGGGATACTAAATTAAGAGACTAGCCATTTAAAAACCTCAGGAGTTACAGTAGACCTATAGAATTCAAAGGCATTGTTATTTCATCCAAAAAAAAATTTTGAGCACCTATTATATGCCAGGAACTGTTCCAGCACTGGAGATAGGAAACTTTCTTGCACTCATGGAATTGTTAGACTTTTTAGGAGAAAATGTCCCTCCCACTCTACCCACCACCACCACAAAAAAGACCATAGACTGGGTGAAGATTTTGCAATGCATATAGTGACCAAAGGTTATTTTCCAGAGCATGTAAAGAACTTGAACAAATCAATAAGAGAAGGCAAACAACTCATTTAAAAAACTGGTTAAAATACATGAAGAAGGACTTCCCTGGTGGCACAGTGGTTGGGAATCCGCCTGCCAATGTGGGGGACACAGGTTCGACCCCTGGTCCGGGAAGATCACACATGCTGTGGAGCAACAAAGCCCATGCGCCACAACGACTGAGCCTGTGCTCTGGAGCCCGCGAGCCACAACTGCTGAGCCTGCGTGCTGCAACTGCTGAGGCCCACGCGCCTGGAGCCCATGCTCCGCAACAAGAGAAGCCACCGCAATGAGAAGCCCGCGCACCGCAACGAAGAGTAGCCCCCGCCTGCCGCAACTAGACAAAGCCCGTGCCCAGCAACGAAGACCCAACACAGCCAAAAATAAATAAATAAATAAACTTATTTTAAAAAATGACATGAAGAAATAATTCACAGAAGAGGAAATCTCAATGGCCTATATATATAAAATAGTCTCATGAGAAATTGAAGTGCAAATCAAGACTACAAGATACTATTTTACATCCACTGTATTAGCAAGATTTTTAAAAATGTATCTTACAAGTGTTGTCTAGAAGGGAGAGGAATGGGAATTGCTGGTTGAAGTATAAAATGACAAGATGACACAAAATACTTTGGAGAACACTTTGTCAATAGTCTTTCAAGTTGAAAATAAAAATAACAGGAATAAAGACGCAGACGTAGAGAATGGACTTGAGGACACGGGGAGGGGAAAGGGTAAGCTGGGACGAAGTGAGAGAGTGGCATGGACATATACACACTACCAATGTAAAATAGATAGCTAGTGGGAAGCAGCCGCATAGCACAGGGAGATCAGCTCGGTGCT